>NC_088423.1:18120761-18210761 GCF_034236695.1 Oncorhynchus nerka
TACACCCATACAGTACACCATAGGTACACTAGCTATACACATCTACACCCATACTGTACACCATAGGTACACTAGCTATACACATCTACATCCATACAGTACACCATAGCTATACACATCTACATCCATACAGTACACCATAGGTACACTAGCTATACACCTACACCCATACAGTACACCATAGGTACACTAGCTATACACATCTACACCCATACAGTACACCATAGGTACACTAGCTATACACATCTACACCCATACAGTACACCATAGGTACACTAGCTATACACATCTACACCCATACAGTACACCATAGGTACACTAGCTATACACATCTACATCCATACAGTACACCATAGGTACACTAGCTATACACATCTACATCCATACAGTACACCATAGGTACACTAGCTATACACATCTACATCCATACAGTACACCATAGGTACACTAGCTATACACATCTACACCCATACAGTACACCATAGGTACACTAGCTATACACATCTACATCCATACAGTACACCATAGGTACACTAGCTATACACATCTACATCCATACAGTACACCATAGGTACACTAGCTATACACATCTACATCCATACAGTACACCATAGGTACACTAGCTATACACATCTACATCCATACAGTACACCATAGGTACACTAGCTATACACATCTACATCCATACAGTACACCATAGGTACACTAGCTATACACATCTACATCCATACAGTACACCATAGCTATACACATCTACATCCATAGGTACACCATAGGTACACTAGCTATACACATCTACACCCATACAGTACACCATAGGTACACTAGCTATACACATCTACATCCATACAGTACACCATAGGTACACTAGCTATACACATCTACATCCATACAGTACACCATAGCTATACACATCTACATCCATACAGTACACCATAGGTACACTAGCTATACACATCTACATCCATACAGTACACCATAGGTACACTAGCTATACACATCTACATCCATACAGTACACCATAGGTACACTAGCTATACACATCTACATCCATACAGTACACCATAGCTACACTAGCTATACACATCTACACCCATACAGTACACCATAGGTACACTAGCTATACACATCTACATCCATACAGTACACCATAGGTACACTAGCTATACACATCTACATCCATACAGTACACCATAGGTACACTAGCTATACACATCTACACCCATACAGTACACCACATCTAGCTATACACATCTACATCCATACAGTACACCATAGGTACACTAGCTATACACATCTACACCCATACAGTACACCATAGGTACACTAGCTATACACATCTACATCCATACAGTACACCATAGTACACTAGCTATACACATCTACACCCATACAGTACACCATAGGTACACTAGCTATACACATCTACATCCATACACAGTACACCATAGGTACACTAGCTATACACATCTACACCCATACAGTACACCATAGGTACACTAGCTATACACATCTACATCCATACAGTACACCATAGGTACACTAGCTATACACATCTACATCCATACAGTACACCATATACACTAGCTATACACATCTACATCCATAGTACACATCTAGCTATACACATACAGTACACCATAGGTACACTAGCTATACACATCTACATCCATACAGTACACCATAGCTATACACATCTACACCCATACAGTACACCATAGGTACACTAGCTATACACATCTACATCCATACAGTACACCATAGGTACACTAGCTATACACATCTACATCCATACAGTACACCATAGGTACACTAGCTATACACATCTACATCCATACAGTACACCATAGGTACACTAGCTATACACATCTACATCCATACAGTACACCATAGGTACACTAGCTATACACATCTACATCCATACAGTACACCATAGGTACACTAGCTATACACATCTACATCCATACAGTACACCATAGGTACACTAGCTATACACATCTACATCCATACAGTACACCATAGGTACACTAGCTATACACATCTACACCCATACAGTACACCATAGGTACACTAGCTATACACATCTACATCCATACAGTACACCATAGGTACACTAGCTATACACATCTACATCCATACAGTACACCATAGGTACACTAGCTATACACATCTACATCCATACAGTACACCATAGGTACACTAGCTATACACATCTACATCCATACAGTACACCATAGCTATACACATCTACATCCATACAGTACACATAGGTACATAGCTATACACATCTACACCCATACAGTATAGCTATACACATCTACATCCATACAGTACACCATAGGTACACTAGCTATACACATCTACATCCATACTATACACCATCCATAGGTACACTAGCTATACACATCTACATCCATACAGTACACCATAGGTACACTAGCTATACACATCTACATCCATACAGTACACCATAGGTACACTAGCTATACACATCTACACCCATACAGTACACCATAGGTACACTAGCTATACACATCTACATCCATACAGTACACCATAGGTACACTAGCTATACACATCTACATCCATACAGTACACCATAGGTACACTAGCTATACACATCTACATCCATACAGTACACCATAGGTACACTAGCTATACACATCTACATCCATACAGTACACCATAGGTACACTAGCTATACACATCTACATCCATACAGTACACCATAGGTGCACCATACACTAGCTATACACATCTACATCCATACAGTACACCATAGGTACACTAGCTATACACATCTACATCCATACAGTACACCATATACACAGCTACATCCACCATAGGTACACTAGCTATACACATCTACATCCATACAGTACACCATAGGTACACTAGCTATACACATCTACACCCATACAGTACACCATAGGTACACTAGCTATACACATCTACATCCATACAGTACACCATAGGTACACTAGCTATACACATCTACATCCATACAGTACACCATAGCTATACACATCTACATCCATACAGTACACCATAGCTATACACATCTACACCCATACAGTACACCATAGGTACACTAGCTATACACATCTACATCCATACAGTACACCATAGGTACACTAGCTATACACATCTACACCCATACAGTACACCATAGGTACACTAGCTATACACATCTACATCCATACAGTACACCATAGGTACACTAGCTATACACATCTACATCCATACAGTACACCATAGCTATACACATCTACATCCATACACAGTACACACCCATACAGTACACCATAGCTATACACATCTACATCCATACAGTACACCATAGGTACACTAGCTATACACATCTACATCCATACAGTACACCATACACATCTACATCCATACAGTACACACTAGCTATACACATCTACACCCATACAGTACACCATAGGTACACTAGCTATACACATCTACACCCATACAGTACACCATAGGTACACTAGCTATACACATCTACACCCATACAGTACACCATAGGTACACTAGCTATACACATCTACATCCATACAGTACACCATAGGTACACTAGCTATACACATCTACATCCATACAGTACACCATAGGTACACTAGCTATACACATCTACACCCATACAGTACACCATAGGTACACTAGCTATACACATCTACATCCATACAGTACACCATAGGTACACTAGCTATACACATCTACATCCATACAGTACACCATAGGTACACTAGCTATACACATCTACATCCATACAGTACACCATAGGTACACTAGCTATACACATCTACACCCATACAGTACACCATAGGTACACTAGCTATACATCTACATCATACAGTACACCCATAGCTATACACATCTACACCCATACAGTACACCATAGGTACACTAGCTATACACATCTACACCCATACAGTACACCATAGGTACACTAGCTATACACATCTACATCCATACAGTACACCATAGGTACACTAGCTATACACATCTACATCCATACAGTACACCATAGGTACACTAGCTATACTACATCTACAGTACACCATAGGTACACTAGCTATACACATCTACATCCATACAGTACACCATAGGTACACTAGCTATACACATCTACATCCATACAGTACACCATAGGTACACTAGCTATACACATCTACATCCATACAGTACACCATAGGTACACTAGCTATACACATCTACATCCATACAGTACACCATAGGTACACTAGCTATACACATCTACATCCATACAGTACACCATAGGTACACTAGCTATACACATCTACATCCATACAGTACACCATAGGTACACTAGCTATACACATCTACATCCATACAGTACACCATAGGTACACTAGCTATACACATCTACACCCATACAGTACACCATAGTACACTAGCTATACACATCTACATCCATACAGTACACCATAGGTACACTAGCTATACACATCTACACCCATACAGTACACCATAGGTACACTAGCTATACACATCTACACCCATACAGTACACCATAGGTACACTAGCTATACACATCTACATCCATACAGTACACCATAGGTACACTAGCTATACACATCTACATCCATACAGTACACCATAGGTACACTAGCTATACACATCTACATCCATACAGTACACCATAGGTACACTAGCTATACACATCTACATCCATACAGTACACCATAGCTATACACATCTACATCCATACAGTACACCATAGCTATACACATCTACATCCATACAGTACACCATAGGTACACTAGCTATACACATCTACATCCATACAGTACACCATAGGTACACTAGCTATACACATCTACATCCATACAGTACACCATAGGTACACTAGCTATACACATCTACATCCATACAGTACACCATAGGTACACTAGCTATACACATCTACATCCATACAGTACACCATAGGTACACTAGCTATACACATCTACATCCATACAGTACACCATAGGTACACTAGCTATACACATCTACATCCATACAGTACACCATAGGTACACTAGCTATACACATCTACATCCATACAGTACACCATAGGTACACTAGCTATACACATCTACATCCATACAGTACACCATAGGTACACTAGCTATACACATCTACACCCATACAGTACACCATAGGTACACTAGCTATACACATCTACATCCATACAGTACACCATAGGTACACTAGCTATACACATCTACATCCATACAGTACACCATAGGTACACTAGCTATACACATCTACATCCATACAGTACACCATAGGTACACTAGCTATACACATCTACATCCATACAGTACACCATAGGTACACTAGCTATACACATCTACATCCATACAGTACACCATAGCTATACACATCTACATCCATACAGTACACCATAGGTACACTAGCTATACACATCTACACATACAGTACATCCATACACTAGCTATACACATCTACATCCATACAGTACACCATAGGTACACTAGCTATACACATCTACATCCATACAGTACACCATAGGTACACTAGCTATACACATCTACATCCATACAGTACACCATAGGTACACTAGCTATACACATCTACACCCATACAGTACACCATAGGTACACTAGCTATACACATCTACATCCATACAGTACACCATAGGTACACTAGCTATACACATCTACACCCATACAGTACACCATAGGTACACTAGCTATACACATCTACATCCATACAGTACACCATAGGTACACTAGCTATACACATCTACATCCATACAGTACACATAGCTATACACATCTACAGTCCATACAGTACACCTACATCCATAGGTACACTAGCTATACACATCTACACCCATACAGTACACCATAGGTACACTAGCTATACACATCTACACCCATACAGTACACCATAGGTACACTAGCTATACACATCTACATCCATACAGTACACCATATACACTAGCTATACACATCTACATCCACCATAGCATAGCTATACACATCTACATCCATACAGTACACCATAGGTACACTAGCTATACACATCTACATCCATACAGTGCACCATAGGTACACTAGCTATACACATCTACATCCATACAGTACACCATAGGTACACTAGCTATACACATCTACACCCATACAGTACACCATAGGTACACTAGCTATACACATCTACATCCATACAGTACACCATAGGTACACTAGCTATACACATCTACACCCATACAGTACACCATAGGTACACTAGCTATACACATCTACATCCATACAGTACACCATAGGTACACTAGCTATACACATCTACAGTACACCATACAGCTATACACATCTACATCCATACAGTACACCATAGGTACACTAGCTATACACATCTACATCCATACAGTACACCATAGGTACACTAGCTATACACATCTACACCCATACAGTACACCATAGGTACACTAGCTATACACATCTACATCCATACAGTACACCATAGGTACACTAGCTATACACATCTACATCCATACAGTACACCATAGGTACACTAGCTATACACATCTACATCCATACAGTACACCATAGGTACACTAGCTATACACATCTACATCCATACAGTACACCATAGGTACACTAGCTATACACATCTACATCCATACAGTACACCATAGGTACACTAGCTATACACATCTACATCCATACAGTACACCATAGGTACACTAGCTATACACATCTACATCCATACAGTACACCATAGGTACACTAGCTATACACATCTACATCCATACAGTACACCATAGTACACTAGCTATACACATCTACATCCATACAGTACACCATAGGTAGCTATACACATCTACATCCTAGCTATACACATCTACATCCATACAGTACACCATAGGTACACTAGCTATACACATCTACATCCATACAGTACACCATAGGTACACTAGCTATACACATCTACATCCATACAGTACACCATAGGTACACTAGCTATACACATCTACATCCATACAGTACACCATAGGTACACTAGCTATACACATCTACATCCTACATCCATACAGTACACATCTACACCAGTAGGTACACTAGCTATACACATCTACATCCATACAGTACACCATAGGCTAGCACATACACATCTACATCCATACAGTACACCATAGGTACACTAGCTATACACATCTACATCCATACAGTACACCATAGGTACACTAGCTATACACATCTACACCCATACAGTACACCACCCATACATAGGTACACTAGCTATACACATCTACATCCATCTACACACCTAGCTATACACATCTACATCCATACAGTACACCATAGGTACACTAGCTATACACATCTACACCCATACAGTACACCATAGGTACACTAGCTATACACATCTACATCCATACAGTACACCATAGGTACACTAGCTATACACATCTCCATACAGTACACCATAGGTACACACATCTATACACATCTACACCAGGTACACTAGCTATACACATCTACATCATACAGTACACCATAGGTACACTAGCACCATAGGTACACTAGCTATACACATCTACATCCATACAGTACACCATAGGTACACTAGCTATACACATCTACATCCATACAGTACACCATAGGTACACTAGCTATACACATCTACACCCATACAGTACACCATAGGTACACTAGCTATACACATCTACACCATAGGTACACTAGTACATCTACATCAGTACACCATAGGTACACTAGCTATACACATCTACATCCATACAGTACACCATAGGTACACTAGCTATACACATCTACATCTACACAGCTATACACATCTACATCCATACAGTACACCATAGGTACTAGCTATACTACATCATACAGTACACCATAGGTACACTAGCTATACACATCTACACCATAGGTACACTAGCTATACACATCTACATCCATACAGTACACCATAGGTACACTAGCTATACACATCTACATCCATACAGTACACCAGGTACACTAGGTACACTAGTACACCTATACACATCTACATCCATACAGTACACCACCATAGGTACACTAGCTATACACATCTACATCCATACAGTACACCATAGGTACACAGCTATCTACATCCATACAGTACACCATAGGTACACTAGCTATATACATCTACACCCATACAGTACACCATAGGTACACTAGCTATACACATCTACACCCATACAGTACACCATAGGTACACTAGCTATACACATCTACACCATACAGTACACCATAGGTACACTAGCTATACACATCTACATCCATACAGTACACCATAGGTACACTAGCTATACACATCTACATCCATACAGTACACCATAGGTACACACTAGCTATACACATCTACATCCATACAGTACACCATAGGTACACTAGCATAGGTACATACTATACACATCTACATCCATACAGTACACCATAGGTACACTAGCTATACACATCTACACCCATACAGTACACCATAGGTACACTAGCTATACACATCTACATCCATACAGTACACCATAGGTACACATACACATCTACACCCATACAGTACACCATAGGTACACTAGCTATACACATCTACATCCATACAGTACACCATAGGTACACTAGCTATACACATCTACATCCATACAGTACACCATAGGTACACTAGCTATACACATCTACATCCATACAGTACACCATAGGTACACTATACACATCTACATACATCCATACAGTACACCATAGGTACATAGGTGCACCATAGGTACACTAGCTATACACATCTACACCCTACATACACATCTACACATCCATACAGTACACCATAGGGTACACTAGGTACACACATCTACATCCATACATACACCTACACCCATATACAGTACACCATAGGTACACTAGCTATACACATCTACACATCCATACAGTACACCATAGGTACACTACATATACACATCTACATCCATACAGTACACCATAGGTACACTAGCTATACACATCTACATCCATACAGTACACCATAGGTACACTAGCTATACACATCTACATCCATACAGTACACCATAGGTACACTAGCTATACACATCTACATCCATACAGTACACCATAGGTACACTAGCTATACACATCTACATCCATACAGTACACCATAGCTATATACACATATACATCCATACAGTACACATAGGTACACTAGCTATACACATCTACATCCATACAGTACACCATAGGTACACTAGCTATACACATCTACACATCCATACAGTACACCATAGGTAGCTAGCTATACACATCTACATCCATACAGTAGCTATACACATCTACAGCTATACACCACAGTACACCATAGGTACACTAGCTATACACATCTACATCCATACAGTACACCATAGGTACACTAGCTATACACATCTACACCCATACAGTACACCATAGGTACACTAGCTATACACATCTACATCCATACAGTACACCATAGGTACACCATAGCTATACACATCTACACCCATACAGTACACCATAGGTACACTAGCTATACACATCTACATCCATACAGTACACCATAGGTACACTAGCTATACACATCTACACATCTACACCCATACAGTACACCATAGGTACACTAGCTATACACATACATCCATACACCATAGGTACACTAGTACAGTACACCATAGGTACACTAGCTATACACATCTACACCCATACAGTACACCATAGGTACACTAGCTATACACATCTACATCCATACAGTACACCATAGGTACACTAGCTATACACATCTACATCCATACAGTACACCATAGGTACACTAGCTATACACATCTACATCCATACAGTACACCATAGGTACACTAGCTATACACATCTACATCCATACAGTACACCATAGGTACACTAGCTATACACATCTACATCCTACATCCATCTACATCCATACAGTACACCATACATTAGTACACCATAGGTACACAGGTACACTAGCTATACACATCTACATCCATACAGTACACCATAGGTACACTAGCTATACACATCTACACCCATACAGTACACCATAGGTACACTAGCTATACACATCTACATCCATACAGTACACCATAGCTATACACATCTACACCCATACAGTACACCATAGGTACACTAGCTATACACATCTACACCCATACAGTACACCATAGGTACACTAGCTATACACATCTACACCCATACAGTACACCATAGGTACACTAGCTATACACATCTACATCCATACAGTACACCATAGGTACACTAGCTACACACATCTACAGTACACCATACAGTACACCATAGGTACACTAGCTATACACATCTACATCCATACAGTACACCATAGGTACACTAGCTATACACATCTACATCCATACAGTACACCATAGGTACACTAGCTATACACATCTACATCCATACAGTACACCATAGGTACACTAGCACCATAGGTACTATAGCACATCTACTCCATACAGTACACCATAGGTACACTAGCTATACACATCTACACCCATACAGTACACCATAGGTACACTAGCTATACACATCTACATCCATACAGTACACCATAGGTACACTAGCTATACACATCTACATCCATACAGTACACCATAGGTACACTAGCTATACACATCTACATCCATACAGTACACCATAGGTACACTAGCTATACACATCTACACCCATACAGTACACCATAGGTACACTAGCTATACACATCTACATCCATACAGTACACCATAGGTACACTAGCTATACACATCTACATCCATACAGTACACCATAGGTACACTAGCTATACACATCTACATCCATACAGTACACCATAGCTATACACATCTACATCCATACAGTACACCATAGGTACACTAGCTATACACCTACATCCATACAGTACACCATAGGTACACTAGCTATACACATCTACATCCCATACAGTATCACCATAGGTAGCTATACACATCTACATCCATACAGTACACCATAGCTATACACATCTACATCCATACAGTACACCATAGCTATACACATCTACATCCATACAGTACACCATAGGTACACTAGCTATACACCTACACCCATACAGTACACCATAGGTACACTAGCTATACACATCTACACCCATACAGTACACCATAGGTACACTAGCTATACACATCTACATCCATACAGTACACCATAGGTACACTAGCTATACACATCATACACACCATAGGTACACTAGCTATACACATCTACACCCATACAGTACACCATAGGTACACTAGCTATACACATCTACATCCATACAGTACACCAGGTACACTAGCTATACACATCTACACCCATACTGTACACCATAGGTACACTAGCTATACACATCTACATCCATACAGTACACCATAGGTACACTAGCTATACACATCTACACCCATACAGTACACCACATGTACACTAGCTATACACATCTACATCCATACAGTACACCATAGGTACACTAGCTATACACATCTACATCCATACAGTACACCATAGCTATACACATCTACATCCATACAGTACACCATAGGTACACTAGCTATACACATCTACACCCATACAGTACACCATAGGTACACTAGCTATACACATCTACATCCATACAGTACACCATAGGCTAGCTATACACATCTACATCCATACAGTACACCATAGGTACAGGTACACAGCTATACACATCTATCCATACAGTACACCATAGGTACACACTATACACATCTACACCCATACAGTACACCATAGGTACACTAGCTATACACATCTACATCCATACAGTACACCATAGGTACACTAGCACATCTACACATACAGTACACACCTATACATCTACACCATACAGTACACCATAGGTACACTAGCTATACACATCTACATCCATACAGTACACCATAGGTACACATCTAGCCATACACATCTACATCCATACAGTACACCATAGGTACACTAGCTACATCCATACACATCTACATCCATACAGTACACTAGCATAGCTATACACATCTACATCCATACAGTACACCATAGGTACATAGCTATACACATCTACATCCATACAGTACACCATAGGTACACTAGCTATACACACACATCTACATCCATACAGTACACCATAGGTACACTAGCTATACACATCTACATCCATACAGTACACCATCCATACAGTACACCACAGTACACCATAGGTACACTAGCTATACACATCTACATCCATACAGTACACCATAGGCTAGCTATACATCTACATCCATACATAGGTACACTAGCTATACACATCTACATCCATACAGTACACCATAGGTACACTAGCTATACACATCTACACCCATACAGTACACCATAGGTACACTAGCTATACATCTACACCCATACAGTACACCATAGGTACACTAGCATACACATCTACACCCATACAGTACCATAGGTACATCCATACAGTACATAGCTATAGCTATACACATCTACATCCATACAGTACACCATAGTACACTAGCTATACACATCTACATCCATACAGTACACCATAGCTATACACATCTACATCCATACAGTACACCATAGGTACACTAGCTATACACATCTACACCACCATATACACAGCTATACACATCTACACCATAGGTACACCATAGCTATACACATCTACATCCATACAGTACACCATATATACCATAGGTACACTAGCTATACACATCTACACCATACAGTACACCATAGCTATACACATCTACATCCATACAGTACACCATAGGTACACTAGCTATACACATCTACACCCATACAGTACACCATAGGTACACTAGCTATACACATCTACATCCATACAGTACACCATAGCTATACACATCTACACTACACCATAGCTATACACATCTACATCCATACAGTACACATAGGTACACTAGCTATACACATCTACATCCATACAGTACACCATAGCTATACACATCTACACATCTACATCCATACAGTACACCATAGGTACACTAGCTATACACATCTACACCCATACAGTACACCATAGGTACACTAGCTATACACATCTACACCCATACAGTACACCATAGGTACACTAGCTATACACATCTACACCCATACAGTACACCATAGGTACACTAGCTATACACATCTACACCCATACAGTACACCATAGGTACACTAGCTATACACATCTACATCCATACAGTACACCATAGGTACACTAGCTATACACATCTACATCCCATACAGCTATACACATCTACATCCATACAGTACACCATAGGTACACTAGCTATACACATCTACATCCATACAGTACACCATAGGTACACTAGCTATACACATCTACACCCATACACCATAGGTATAGCTATACACACCATAGGTACACATAGTACACTAGCTATACACATCTACATCCATACAGTACACCATCTACACATCTAGCTATCCATACAGTACACCATAGGTACACTAGCTATACACATCTACACCCATACAGTACACCATAGGTACACTAGCTATACACATCTACACCCATACAGTACACCATAGGTACACTAGCTATACACATCTACACCCATACAGTACACCATAGGTACACTAGCTATACACATCTACATCCATACAGTACACCATAGGTACACTAGCTATACACATCTACATCCATACAGTACACCATAGGCTATACACATCTACATCCATACAGTACACCATACTAGCTATACACATCTACATCCATACAGCTATACACATCTACATCCATACAGTACACCATAGCAGTACATCCATAGGTACACATAGCTATACACATCTACACCACAGTACACCAGTACACCATAGGTACACTAGCTATACACATCTACATCCATACAGTACACCAGGTACACTAGCTATACACATCTACACCCATACAGTACACCATAGGTACACATCTACCCATACAGTACACATCTACACATCTCCATACAGTACACCATAGGTACACTAGCTATACACATCTACATCCATACAGTACACCATAGGTACACTAGCTATACACATCTACATCCATACAGTAGCACACATACATCCATACAGTACACTAGCTATACACATCTACACCCATACAGTACACCATAGGTACACTAGCTATACACATCTACATCCATACAGTACACCATAGGTACACTAGCTATACACATCTACATCCATACAGTACACCATAGGTACACTAGCTATACACATCCATAGGTACACTAGCTATACAGTACACCATAGGTACACTAGCTATACACATCTACACCCATACAGTACACCATAGGTACACTAGCTATACACATCTACATCCATACAGTACACCATACACAGTACACCATACACCACAGGTACACTAGCTATACACATCTACACCCATACAGTACACCATAGGTACACTAGCTATACACATCTACACCCATACAGTACACCATAGGTACACTAGCTATACACATCTACACCCATACAGTACACCATAGGTACACTAGCTATACACATCTACACCCATACAGTACACCATAGGTACACTAGCTATACACATACAGTACACCATAGGTACACTAGCTATACACATCTACATCCATACAGTACACCATAGGTACACTAGCTATACACATCTACACCCATACAGTACACCATAGGTACACTAGCTATACACATCTACATCCATACAGTACACCATAGGTACACTAGCTATACACATCTACATCCATACAGTACACCATAGGTACACTAGCTATACACATCTACATCCATACAGTACACCATAGCTATACACATCTACATCCATACAGTACACCATAGGTACACTAGCTATACACATCTACACCATAGGTACACAGCTATACACATCTACACCCATACAGTACACCATAGGTACACTAGCTATACACATCTACATCCATACAGTACACCATAGGTACACTAGCTATACACATCTACATCCATACAGTACACCATAGGTACACTAGCTATACACATCTACATCCATACAGTACACCATAGCTATACACATCTACATCCATACAGTACACCATAGCTATACACATCTACATCCATACAGTACACCATAGCTATACACATCTACATCCATACAGTACACCATAGGTACACTAGCTATACACATCTACACCCATACAGTACACCATAGCTATACACATCTACATCCATACAGTACACCATAGGTACACTAGCTATACACATCTACACCCATACAGTACACCATAGGTACACTAGCTATACACATCTACATCCATACAGTACACCATAGCTATACACATCTACACCCATACAGTACACCATATCTATACACATCTACATCCATACAGTACACCATAGGTACACTAGCTATACACATCTACACCCATACAGTACACCATAGGTACACTAGCTATACACATCTACATCCATAGGTACACTAGCTATACACATCTACATCCATACAGTACACCATAGGTACACTAGCTATACACATCTACATCCATACAGTACACCATAGGTACACTAGCTATACACATCTACATCCATACAGTACACCATAGGTACACTAGCTATACACATCTACATCCATACAGTACACCATAGCTATACACATCTACACCCATACAGTACACCATAGGTACACTAGCTATACACATCTACACCCATACAGTACACCATAGGTACACTAGCTATACACATCTACACCCATACAGTACACCATAGGTACACTAGCTATACACATCTACATCCATACAGTACACCAGGAAAATAGGGAATGGGAATCAATCCCCACAAGGTTCGTTAAACAAGACTGTGTGTGTTTGCCCCTGTCTCCTGTGGTCCTGACAGGAAATGCAGTGGGCTGCCTGTTGAGGTCTACTTAGTATGTATCACAATTCTCTCCCTCCCCTCTTGTCCCTAACCCTTGGAGCTTCCTTTTCCAGGTCAGAGGTCAGCTGAGCGAGGCGATGATGTGTGCTCAGAGCCAGGAGGTAGTCCCTGAAACCAGGGCACAGAACAGCCAATCAGAGCCTGAGGTCAGAGTGCACCGGAGGTTATCGGTCATGGGGCACCCTTCACTGCTTGTCTGTTCTACTGGGGGGGGTACTAGACTTTCTGGAAACTGGTCACTGGACAGCCATGGTTACCACAACCAGGGAATAGAGAGATATACAAATACTACTGGCTGATGTCATGACCATAGACAGCAGCCAGAGGTTTTAAAACGTTCTAGTAATGGCAGCCATCTTGGCATGTCATAAATAGGGACTAACTCATAAATAAAATGACTCGATTTTATTTCTATGGACTATATTCTAAATGAGTATCTCTCCTGCTGTTAAACCATGTATCTGTGGAGTTGGGATCCATTTGATCACAGTAGAAAAGGCCCCTGTTCTCTTACTGACACATTTTGATTGATAAAAACATTACAGCAATACAAGAAACAGAAGGTTAATCTAGTCGTCAAGATAGTCAACACACACTAACTCCAGACTGTGTTTGTCTAGTCTGTCCAGTCTACTCCATACACAACTAACTCTAACCATGGTGTGTTTAACCAGCCAGTGTGTGTTGACTACCAGCTGTAGCTAACTCTAACCATGGTGTGTTTAACCAGCCAGTGTGTGTTGACTACCAGCTGCAGCTAACTCTAACCATGGTTTGTGTTGACTACCAGCTGCAGCTAACTCTACCCATGGTGTGTGTTTAACCAGCCAGTGTGTGTGTTGACTACCAGCTGCAGCTAACTCTAACCATGGTGTGTGTTTAACCAGCCATTGTGTGTTGACTACCAGCTGCAGCTAACTCTACCCATGGTGTGTGTTTAACCAGCCAGTGTGTGTTGACTACCAGCTGCAGCTAACTCTACCCATGGTGTGTGTTTAACCAGCCAGTGTGTGTTGACTACCAGCTGCAGCTAACTCTAACCATGGTGTGTGTTTAACCAGCCAGTGTGTGTTGACTACCAGCTGCAGCTAACTCTAACCATGGTGTGTGTTTAACCAGCCAGTGTGTGTTGACTACCAGCTGCAGCTAACTCTACCCATGGTGTGTGTTTAACCAGCCAGTGTGTGTTGACTACCAGCTGCAGCTAACTCTACCCATGGTGTGTGTTTAACCAGCCAGTGTGTGTTGACTACCAGCTGCAGCTAACTCTACCCATGGTGTGTGTTTAACCAGCCAGTGTGTGTTGACTACCAGCTGCAGCTAACTCTAACCATGGCTTCTAATCACTCTCATCTTAGCATGATCACTCACTCATTGGGTTCAGTTTCCCACTGATTTGAGATTTTTCACTGAAGGAACCACACTGTTTGTTTTGGACATGACGCTGAATCTTGCCTGGTGTGGAGTGAAGTGGGCACTAACATGACACAGGGTGGTGTGGGGGTGTGCAAGTCACAACATTTTATAGTGCTTTTACCTATTTTTGTCTGTAGCAAGGAGGAACATACAACATCTCTAGTGTCCGTACAGATATTCATCTTATACTATATTTTCTGCAGCTCAAGGTCCAGTCCCAGTTGAATCAGACCACAGAGGAGTTTGAACAGGTACTAAACTCTCCCACCCCTCACTACATACCAACCGGAAGAGGGTAGCTCTTGCTAGCAAGTTTGACATTGGCTAACAACAAAATTGCTTAGTTAGACACAGCGATTTGTCGGCTCTGTATGTTTGACTGTTTCTTGTTTCTCTGACTGACTGTTTTGTCTTAATTCCCCACCCCCAGGCTCAGAAGACAGTTGCAGAGCTCCAGGCTCAGCTGGACCTGCTGAAAGAGGCAGGAGACTCCCCACAGGCTGACACAGAGGACGTAGCCCAGCTAAAGGTACCCACATAGCGCTGAACATGACCCTTGGCTTTGTTCATCAGGACACAATGCTGTGGAACTTTCAGATAGAAATTTGTTATGTAGAACAAACATGCCTCTCTGACATGTAGAATAAAAATAGTAATCATGTTGGCTCTATTCATTACATTTCTAACCCTAACCCTGCAACATTGGACAACGTTTGACTGCTAAATGTGGACCAGCGCCAGTATTCATCAAGCGTCTCTGAATAGGAGTTCTGATCTAGGATTTATAACTCTCTCTGGGGGTGAGGACTCTTGTGCCCAAATGTCTGTTTTAGCATGGGCACTGCCATTGAGGACTTTTACAATTTTAAAGTAGTCAACTGGGTGGGACTTATTATTGGTCAAGGAAGGATCACATGATTCCATCCAGGTCATCAGGAGGAATCAGCCAATGAATCATACTCTTGAGCTAATATTCCATAACTATAGGTGGCAATAAATCACCAACCTTGGCTTTATACCTGTTCAAACAACACACTCCAGGTGGCAGTATGCTTCATTAAAGTTAGTTTACCAGCTCATAGACGTAGTAGAAGAACAAATTGATGAATTAAAAATGGAGCCTGAATAGCGCTACCCATGCTGTCACAGATGCTATAATGGGATATACAGTAGCCTATTCAATGCTGCCATCGTTATACATCTCTATGGGTCACCCCTGTCCATTCACTATAGTCTAAAAGGAAAAACTGATCCTAGATCAGCACTACTACTCTGAGACGCTTTATGAATACATGCCCTGGTCAGAACTGAAGCCGATGGCGGTTGTGTGAGGTCCGAAGGATCACCTTCTGTCCCTCTTCTTTTCTCCTCAGGAGCGCCTGCAGAAAGAGAGAAAACTAATCAAAGATCTTGGCCAAGCAGCCACCAAACTCCAGCAGCTCTTAAAGTCCACTCAGGAGCAGCTTGCCAAAGAGAGGAACAAACACCGCACACTACAGGACCACTCTGATGAGACCAAGGTGGCCATGACAATCTATTACTCATTTATTATGCTAAGGTTGTGGGTTCAATTCCCACAGGGATCACATACCCAAACTAAAAATGTATGCACTCACTGTACTGACAGTTGTTTTGGATATCTGCATCTGCTGAGTGGAATACAGAGTAAAATATTTATTATTATTATTATTGCACACTTAGCCTGAATGACTACAGTAATACTGTTTTGAACTGCTGCATGGGTGTGGTTATGTCTTTTCTATATTTTTTTGTAATGTCCATCAATGATTGTTTTGATTGATTCATGTATTTATTGTTTGGGTGTGGTTGTAAATGTGTATTTTTGTGTCTGACTTTCAGAGCACAGTGCTGAAGGAAGGAACGTCTGTTTAAGAGACTGAAGACAAGACATTAAAACATTCCAAAAAGGCCTTCATATGATTACTATTACCATAGTTATGCATTCCAAAACCATTCTTATTTCTTTGTACTGTAGTAGTTGATTTCTGCAACTCCTGTAAGAATCAAAGGACCAGTTTCCCAGACACAGATGCATGGCCAATGGAGAATCTCCATTTAAAATAACTTTTTAGTCCAGGACTAGGTTTAATCTGTGTCTGTGAAACCGGACCAAAATGTTTAGCTATTGCTATGAACATTTCATTGTATGATCTATGATGAGGAAAAAAAGACTATGCTGCAAACAAAACTTTGTTGAAGAAAAATCTCCATTCCATCAATGACTCTGGCTATGTCAGAAGTTCTACCGAATACTAGCTTTGGTCCAGGGCATTAGTGCACGTTCCTCCACTACGCCCTGTATCGCTATCGATTAACGCCCTGGACCAGAGTTAACCTATTACCTACTCTGCCTTATATTCACAATGACCCCCCCCCCAACCAGAGTCCAGTGTTAAAAGGGAAAACAATTGTGCGTTAATGCGTACATCGACCTGTGCAATTACTTTGTTTGTATCCAAAATGGCACCCTATTCCCTATATAGCACACTACTTTTGACCAGGGCCCTCGACGAAACGCAATGGGCCCTTGGTCAAAAGAAGTGAACTATATAGGGAATAAATATGGTGCCAATTTCGGACACACATTTTGTGTGTGTCTTTTCTAAGAGGTTGGTTGAATGGTGGGTAGATTTTATGGTACACACAATGGATGGGTGAATGCAATACAGTGAGTGCCTCCTTCAGTACTGTGTGCGCAGTAGCTGGCTGCCAACACACATGAATGACTTTGATAAAGAATAAACTACAATGTAGCTATGTGTAATGACTCAGTCCTGCTTGAACCTGTTGTTGTTGACATTTAAAAAAGGATTGATGAAAGAAACCTTGTGGCTGTTCCAGAAAGCATGATTGTTACATTAGCCAGCTAATATTGATAAACATCCAGCTAATTTGGATAAACTGCCACATAACGGCCACACAATCAGAGGCTATGCTACAGGACTTCTTTGCTAGCACTGACAGGTATATGTTCTGGGACTCCGCCGATAGCATCGACGAGCTAACCACCTCCATCACAGGCTTCATTATGAAATGCATCACCGACGTCCCCACAGTTAATGCTCGCTGCTTCCTCGATCAAAAGCCCGGGATTAACACCGAGGTTGGAGCTAAAATAAAGGACAGGGCTGTGTATTGCAGCCAACCCCGAAGCTACAGCTGAGGACACAAACAAGTACAATAAATCCCTCTACAACCTCTGCAGAGCCATCAAACAAGCAAGGACGATATAGGAACAAGGTGGAACCCTATTACACTGACTAAAATGTCGCATTTGGGGCTTCTGAGTGGCACAGCGGTCTAAGGCACTGCATCTCCGTGCTAGAGGCGTGGTTCGATCCCGAACTGTATCACAACCAGCTGTGATCTGGAGTCCCATAGGGCGCCGCACAATTGGGGGGCAGCATCATGTTGTGGGGGTGCTTTGCTGCAGGAGGGACTGGTCCACTTCACAAAATAGATGGCATCATGAGGAAGGAAAATTATGTGGATATATTGAAGCAACATCTCAAGACATCAATCAGGAAGTTAAAGCTTGGTCGCAAATGGGTCTTCCAAATGGACAATGAGGTTGGGTGATTGTGGAGGCCAGGTCATCTGATGTAGCACTCCCTCACTCTTTGGTCAAATAGCCCTTACACAGCCTGGATGTGTGTTGGATCATTGTCCTGTTGAAAAACAAATTATGTCGAAGCGCAAACCAGATGGGATGGTATATCGCTGCAGAATGCTGTAGTAGCCATGCTGGTTAAGTGTGCCTTTATTCTAAATGAATCACAGACAGTGTCACCAGAAAAGCACCATCACACCTCCTCCATGCTTCACGGCAGGAACCACACATGCGGAGATCATCCGTTCACCTACTCTGCGTCTCACTAAGAGACAGCGGTTGGAACCAGAAATCTCATATTTGGACTCATCAGACCAAAGGACAGATTTCCACCGGTCTAATGTCCATTGCTCATGTATCTTGGCACAAGTAAATCTCTTCTTATTGTTGTCCTTTAGTAGTGGTTTCTTTGCAGCAATTCGACCATGAAGGCCTGATTCACGCAGTCTCCTCTGAACAGTTGATATTGAGATGTCTGTTACTTGATGCATTTATTTGGGAAGCAATCTGAGGTGCAATTAACTATAATCAACTTATCCTCTGCAGCAGAGGTAACTCTGGGTCTTCCTTTCCTGTGGCGGTCCTTATGAGAGCCAGTTTCATCATAGGGCTTGATGGTTTTTCCGACTGCACTTGAAGAAACGTTAAAAGTTCTTGACATTTTCCAAATTGACTGAACTTCATGTCTTAAAGTAATGATGGACCTTTGTTTTCTTTACTTATTTGAGCTGTTCTTGCCAGAATATGGACTTGATCTTTAACCAAATAGGGCTATCTTCTGTATACCAACCCTACCTTTACACAACTGATTGGCTCAAAAGCATTAAGTAGGAAAGAATTTCCACAGATGTACTTTTAACATGGCACACCTGTTAATTAAAATGCATTCCAGGTGACTACCTCTTGAAGCTGGTTGAGAGAATGCCAAGAGTTTGCAAAGCCGTTGTCAAGCTAAAGGGTGGCTACTTTGAAGAAACTTAAATATGAAATATATTTTGATTTAACACTTTTTTGGTTACTCAATGATTCCATATGTGTTATTGCATAGTGATGTCTTCACTATTATTCTACAATGTAGAAAATAGTAAAAATGTATAAAAACCCTTGAATGAGTAGGTGTGTCCAAACTTTTGACTGGTACCATATAATAAACAGAGTAGCAGCTGTGTGTATGTGGCGTCAATATGTGTGCATGCGTGTGTGTGTCAGTGTAGTATGTGTGAATGTGCATAGAGCCAGTGCAAGAGAGTCAGTGCAAAAAAATTAATAACTGTGGTCAATAATCCCGGGTAGCCATTTGATTAACTGTTCAGCAGTCTTAAGACTTTGGGGTAGAAGCTGTTCAGGAGCCTTTTGGTCTTAGACTTGGCACTCCAGTATCGCTTGTCGTGCGGTAGCAGCGAGAACGGTGTATGACTTAGGTGGCTGGAGTCTTAGACAAATTTTAGGACCTTCCTCTGACACTGCCTGGTATAGAGGTCCTGGATGGCAGGACGTTTGGCCCCGGTGACGTACTGGGCTGTACGCACTAACCTCTAGAGCCTTGCGGTCAGATGCCGAGCAGTTGCCATACCAAGTGGTGATGCAGCCAGTCAAGTTGCTCTCAATGGTGCAGCTGTAGAACTTTTTCAGGATCTGAGGGCCCATGCCAAATATTTTCAGCCTCCGAGGGTGAAGAGGCATTGTCGTGCCCTAGTTACGACTTTGTTTTGACCATGACAGGTCCTTAGCGATGTGGACAACTAGGAACTTGAAGCTCTTGGCCAGCTCCACTACAACCCTGTCGATGTGAATGAGGTGTGTTCGGCTCTCTGTTTCCTGTAGTCCAAAATAAGCTCCTTTGCCCATGTTGATGAAGGGTTTGTTGTCCTGGCACGAACCTGCCAGGTCTCTGACCTCCCTATAGGCTGTCACATCGTTGTCAGTGATCAGGCCTAACACTGCTGTCATTGGCAAACTGAATGATGGCATTGGAGTCGTGGTTGGCCACGCAGTCCTGTGTGAACAGGGAGTACAGGAGGGTACCAAGCACGCACCTCTCAGGGGCCCCCGTGTTGAGGCCTACCCTCACCACCTGGGGGCGGGCCATCAGGAAGTCCAGGATCCAGTTGCAGAGGGAGGTGTTCAGTCCCCGGCTCCTTAGCTTAGTGATGAGCTTGGAAGGCACTATGGTGTTGAACAATAGAGATTGCATCATCTGTGTATCCGTTGGGGCGGTATGCGAATTGGAGTGGGCCTAGGGTTTCTGGGATGATGGTGTTGATGTGAGCCATGACCAGCCTTTTAAAGGATTTCATGGCTACAGATGTGAGTGCTACGGGGCGGTAGTCATTTAGACAGGTTACCTTGGTGTTCTTGGGCACAGTGACTATGGTGGTTTGCTTGAAACACGTAGGTAATACACTGTTAGTCTACACCTGTTGTTTACGAAGCATGTGACAAATAACATTTGATTTGATTTTAAGTTCCACTGTGTCCAAATCACTAAGGACTTAAAATGGTCCACAAAGACGCAAACAGTCTGGCTGCATCACTGCTTGGTATGGCAACTGCTAAGCCCCCGATCGCATGGCGCTACAGATGGTGGTGCACCCAGCCCAGTACATAACTGTTGAAAGAGCCTGTTGCAAGACTCCAGACACCTAAGCCATTGACTGTTCTCTGCTTCCGCACGGCAAGTGGTACCGGAGCAACAAGTCTGACACCAACAGGCTCCTGAACAGCTTATATCCCCAATCCACAAGACTGCTAAATAGTTAACAAAATGGCTACACGGACCATCTACATTGACTTTTCACTCACACACACACGCTCACACGGACTCTCCAACACACACACACTCACTTAATTTGCTCACATTCTGAGCATAACACGCACACACATTCATCATACTGTATATGCTTCTGGTACTCTGTTTATAATATATCCTGATGCCTAGTCATCTTACCCCTATACATATCTACCCCTACCACTCCTTTATCCTTGCACATTGTAAATATGATATTGGCACTGACCCTGGAACTGACCCTGTATATAGCTACTGACCCTGGAACTGACCCTGTAGTAGCTACTGACCCTGGATATAGCTACCAACCCTGGAACTGACCTTGTATATAGCTACTGACCCTGGAACTGACCTTGTATATAGCTAAAGACCCTGGAACTGACCTTGAATATAGCTACTGACCGTGGAACTGACCCTGTATATAGTTACTGACTCGACCTGACCCTGTATATACAGTAGGGAGAACAAGTATTTGATACACTGCCGATTTTGCAGGTTTTCCTACTTACAAAGCATGTAGAGGTCTGTAATTTTTATCATAGGTACACTTCAACTGTGAGATACGGAATCTAAAACAAAAATCTAGAAAATCACATTGTATGATTTTTAAGTAATTAATTTGCATTTTATTGCATGACATACAGTGCCTTGCGAAAGTATTCGGCCCCCTTGAACTTTGCGACCTTTTGCCACATTTCAGGCTTCAAACATAAAGATATATTTTTTTTGTGAAGAATCAACAACAAGTGGGACACAATCATGAAGTGGAACGACATTTATTGGATATTTCAAACTTTTTTAACAAATCAAAAACGGAAAAATTGGGCGTGCAAAATTATTCAGCCCCCTTAAGTTAATACTTTGTAGCGGCACCTTTTGCTGCGATTACAGCTGTAAGTCGCTTGGGGTATGTTTCTATCAGTTTTGCACATTGAGAGACTGACATTTTTTCCCATTCCTCCTTGCAAAACAGCTCGAGCTCAGTGAGGTTGGATGGAGAGCATTTGTGAACAGCAGTTTTCAGTTCTTTCCACAGATTCTTGATTGGATTCAGGTCTGGACTTTGACTTGGCCATTCTAACACCTGGATATGTTTATTTTTGAACCATTCCATTGTAGATTTTGCTTTATGTTTTGGATCATTGTCTTGTTGGAAGACAAATCTCCGTCCCAGTCTCAGGTCTTTTGCAGACTCCATCAGGTTTTCTTCCAGAATGGTCCTGTATTTGGCTCCATCCATCTTCCCATCAATTTTAACCATCTTCCCTGTCCCTGTTGAAGAAAAGCAGGCCCAAACCATGATGCTGCCACCACCATGTTTGACAGTGGGGATGGTGTGTTCAGGGTGATGAGCTGTGTTGCTTTTACGCCAAACATAACGTTTTGCATTGTTGCCAAAAAGTTCAATTTTGGTTTCATCTGACCAGAGCACCTTCTTCCACATGTTTGGTGTGTCTCCCAGGTGGCTTGTGGCAAACTTTAAACGACACTTTTTATGGATATCTTTAAGAAATGGCTTTCTTCTTGCCACTCTTCCATAAAGGCCAGATTTGTGCAATATACGACTGATTGTTGTCCTATGGACAGAGTCTCCCACCTCAGCTGTAGATCTCTGCAGTTCATCCAGAGTGATCATGGGCCTCTTGGCTGCATCTCTGATCAGTCTTCTCCTTGTATGAGCTGAAAGTTTAGAGGGACGGCCAGGTCTTGGTAGATTTGCAGTGGTCTGATACTCCTTCCATTTCAATATTATCGCTTGCACAGTGCTCCTTGGGATGTTTAAAGCTTGGGAAATCTTTTTGTATCCAAATCCGGCTTTAAACCTCTTCACAACAGTATCTCGGACCTGCCTGGTGTGTTCCTTGTTCTTCATGATGCTCTCTGCGCTTTTAACGGACCTCTGAGACTATCACAGTGCAGGTGCATTGATACGGAGACTTGATTCCACACAGGTGGATTGTATTTATCATCATTAGTCATTTAGGTCAACATTGGATCATTCAGAGATCCTCACTGAACTTCTGGAGAGAGTTTGCTGCACTGAAAGTAAAGGGGCTGAATAATTTTGCACGCCCAATTTTTCAGTTTTTGATTTGTTAAAAAAGTTTGAAATATCCAATAAATGTCGTTCCACTTCATGATTGTGTCCCACTTGTTGTTGATTCTTCACAAAAAATACAGTTTTATATCTTTATGTTTGAAGCCTGAAATGTGGCAAAAGGTCGCAAAGTTAAAGGGGACTGAATACTTTCGCAAGGCACTGTAAGTATTTGATACATCAGAAAAGCAGAACTTAATATTTGGTACAGAAACCTTTGTTTGCAATTACAGAGATCATACGTTTCCCGTAGTTCTTGACCAGGTTTGCACACACTGCAGCAGGGATTTTGGTCCACTCCTCCATACAGACCATCTCCAGATCCTTCAGGTTTCGGGGCTGTCGCTGGCCAATACGGACTTTCAGCTCCCTCCAAAGATTTTCTACTGGGTTCAGGTCTGGAGACTGGCTAGGCCACTCCAGGACCTTGAGATGCTTCTTACGGCGCCACTCCTTAGTTGCCCTAGCTGTGTGTTTCGGGTCGTTGTCATGCTGGAAGACCCAGCCACGACCCATCTTAAATGCTCTTACTGAGGGAAGGAGGTTGTTGGCCAAGATCTCGGGATACATGGCCCCATCCATCCTCCCCTCAATACGGTGCAGTCGTCCACCAAAGAATGATGTTTCCACCTCCATGCTTCACGGTTGGGATGGTGTTCTTGGGGTTGTACTCATCCTTCTTCTTCCTCCAAACACAGCGAGTGGAGTTTAGACCAAAAAGCTCTACTTTTGTCTCATCACACCACATGACCTTCTCCCATTCCTCCTCTGGATCATCCAGATGGTCATTGGCAAACTTCAGACGGGCCTGGACATGCGCTGGCTTGAGCAGGGGGACCTTGCGTGCGCTGCAGGATTTTAGTCCATGACGACGTAGTGTGTTACTAATGGTTTTCTTTGAGACTGCGGTCCCAGCTCTCTTCGGGTCATTGACCAGGTCCTGCCGTGTAGTTCTGGGCTTATCACTCACCTTCCTCATGATCATTGATGCCCCACGAGGTGAGATCTTGCATGGAGCCCCAGACCGAGGGTAATTGACCGTCATCTTGAACTTCTTCCATTTTCTAATAATTGCCAACAGTTGTTGCCTTCTCACCAAGCTGCTTGCCTATTGTCCTTAGCCCATCCCAGCCCCGGTCTACAATTTTATCCCTGATGTCCTTACACCCTCTCTGGTCTTGGCCATTGTGGAGAGGTTGGAGTCTGTTTGATTGAGTGTGTGGACAGGTGTCTTTTATACAGGTAACAAGTTCAAACAGGTGCAGTTAATACAGGTAATGAGTGGAGAACAGGAGGGCTTCTTTAAAAAAAACGAACAGGTCTGTGAGAGCCGGAATTCTTACTGGTTGGTAGGTGATCAAATACTTTTGTCATGCAATAAAATGCAAATTAATTACTTAAAAATCATACAATGTGATTTTCTGGATTTTTGTTTTAGATTTAAAAAATATATATTTTAGATTCCGTCTCTCATAGTTGAAGTGTACCTATGATTACAGACCACTACATGCTTTGTAAGTAGGAAAACCTGCAAAATCGGCAGTGTATCAAATACTTGTTCTCCCCACTGTAGCTACTGACTTTCTACTTTACTTTATGTTTTAAATATTTTTACTACTGATCGTGATTACTGCACTGGTTTCATTGTACTTGTGCACATAATAATAAAACTTTAGACTTATCTCTCAAAGTCCTTCTGACTTCAGGGTCTGGAATGGCTCTTTGATGTTGAAGGCACAGTGCCTGGATAATGAAGGGGGCTGTGCTTTTACTAGTTGGCTCTCATCCATGTCTTTCACAGTCGAACACCCACACACAGCCCCCGAGCCCCGCCCCCTACCATTACAACAGTTGGATTTTGCATATTTTTTTTGTTCGTCTTTGTTCATATAGCATTTTAAAGGGCTTTTTTTTAACAGTTCTTTTGTTGTTTGTATCAAACTACTGAGTGTGCCTTAACAGGTTCCTTTATTCGGATTATACCTACAGTTTGGCTGGATTGTACTTGAATATTGAATAATAATGTGATTTGGGAGAAAATATAAATTTATGTGTATGTTATTGCAAGTTTACTTAAATTAGGATAAAATACAAATGTATAGATCGACTTTGAATGATGATGTAAATATGTTAAATTAAAGTATGCCGTCAGAAAAAATACATACACCCCGACTTCACGCACAGACTTTTGACCTTAGTAAGAAAGACATCAGGGAGGGCCAAGATGGCGTTGCTTTGAGAGGGAATGTTTTCTCGCCTGTCAAAGCAACATTGAGGGTTAGGCGGCCCATCATAGAGCGGGCCACCGAAGTAACATCAAAAAGGATCGATAATTTGTCAGAAACTGTCAGTCAGCTTCACAAAATTGTGAGCGAGAACAAGGAAAAGATAACGTTCCTAGAGAATGAGTTGAAGAAACTGCAATCCCAAAATACTGAGCTGTGTGAGAATGTCGCTGAATTTCAAAGGTACTCTCGCAGGTGGAATCTGAAAATCCAAGGTGTAAAAGAGGTAGAGGGAGAGGATATTAGGGAAGCAGTCATTAATATCATGGGAAAGGTGGCTCTGTGCATCAAAGACAAGCTAAGAGACGTGATTGATGTGGTACATCGACTTTGGAAAGGAAGATCTGATGGACCCCCTCGCAATATCATCTTGCGCTTAACTATGCGCCATTACAGGGACATCATCTGGAAAATCGCCACGGGGAACAAGTTTCTGGACGAGAAGAAGCTCTGCATCAAAGAGGCCATGATACCGCAAGATCAGATATCATCCTGACCAACTTTTCCTCTAAATACACCTCTGCTGTCTTCAACCAGGATCTCAGCGATCACTGCCTCACTGCCTGCGTGCGTAATGGGTCCCCTCATCACTGTCAAACACTCCCTAAAACACTTCAGCGAGCTGGCCTTTCTAATCGACCTGACCCGGGTATCCTGGAAGGATATTGACCTCATCACGTCAGTAGAGGATGCCTGATTGCTCATTAAAAGTGCTTTCCTCGCCATCTTAAATAAGCATGCCCAGTTAAAAAAATGTAGAACTAAGAAAAGATATAGCCCTAAAGTGGTGATCCTAACTGACCTAAAACAGGGAATTTTTACAAGGATTAAATGTCAGGAATTGTGAAAAACTGAGTTGAAATGTATTTGGCTAAGGTGTAAAATGTAAATAACACTTAAGATCAACTGGTTGAAAAGATGTTTGATCAATACTGATTCAATATGGTATTTCATTCCAAATAATGTGTTTAATAAATTGGGAGGTCTTACATTTTTACTGAAATTTAATTATATTCCTGAAAGATTACCCAGTAAATTGGCTAGGTTTCACCAACAACCTTTAATGGCCTGTAAAATATGTTTACTACACAATTTTTCCCAACACAAAGCTATTTTGTGGAATAATTCAGACATAACTGTAAGGAATAAGTAATTGTTCTACCCCAGCTGGCATGAGAGGAATATTGACTTTGTTCTTGATGTTTTCAACAACAGGGGTAATATTCTCACATATGAACAATTTATAACATTGAAAGAGTTTCCAATACCTTTCAGAGAGTTTATTTCTGTGATCAAAGCCGTTCCCAGTGGTCTAACTATGCTAATGAAAACTCATCTTAGCTTTGGTAATGATCACAAAGCTTATCCAGAACTCAGTTTGGAAAGCGTGGGCTTACTTGAGAAATCTTGTTGTAATAAATATAAGACAAATTCTCCATTCACAAGACCAACTTACATCAAGAGGAAACATTTTCTGGAACATGCTTATTCCTGACATTGTCTGGAAAAATGCATGGTTAAGGCCTTACAAATATTGTATACCAAACCAATTTAAGGAAGTTCATTTAAACATTTTACATAAGATATATCCATATAATTCTATGTTGTCCAACTTTGTGGCTATTGATGATATCTGTGTTTTTTGTGAAAAAGGTGAGAATCTGTCTCACTTGTTCTTTGAATGTAAATTTGTGTCAGAATTTTGGGAAAACCTGCAGAATACTTATTTACCATTATGAACAGTCCCTGTGTTTTTGACATGAAGGATATAATATGTTACTATTACAATGATAACAAGACCATTGAAATGATTGTGATTTTTTAAATTCTTGTTGCCAAATACTTTATACACAAACAAAAATTACAAAATTCGATACCAAAACTACACATTTTTGATAGTTAAATTCAATCTTCTTAGAACATTATCCCTAGTGAATAACAAGAATAACATTTCCTGAATCATTATAATTATATTTTTTCAGAGTGATTACAATTGCACTATAATTGTTTTTTTATTTGTATTATTTCATTGATATTTTTGTATGTTTTAGTATTTTCTTGTTAATACCTGCGTTCTATTTTGTATGATGTAGCAATGTAAGTTGTTGATGTATTATGAATAAAAAAAAGGGGAAAAAAGAAAGCCATCATCATCTGCGCCCATTCAACATAGCCTAAATGAACGTTTTTTATTCATTTTAAACAAAATAACTTTTTGGGGTTCTCATATGTTTACAATGATGTTTTGATTCTTGCTTGAGCAGTCGCAAAAATTATATTTTGTTGTGATCTTTGCATAATAACTATTTTGGATGCAGCAGTTAGCTAGAATAGCTGTAGCTGTAGCAAAAGCTAGCCAAATAGCCATTTTACTGGTTGAAGTGGTTTTTTAAGTACACTGCTCAAAAAAATAAAGGGAACACTAAAATAACACATCCTAGATCTGAATGAATGAAATTTTCTTATTAAATACTTATTTCTTTACATAGTTGAATGTGCTGACAACAAAATCACACAAAAATTATCAATGGAAATCAAATTTATCAACCCATGGAGGTCTGGATTTGGAGTGACACTCAAAATTAAAGTGGAAAACCACACTACAGGCTAATCCAACTTTGATGTAATGTCCTTAAAACAAGTCAAAATGAGGCTCAGTAGTGTGTGTGGCCTCCACGTGCCTGTATGACCTCCCTACAACGCCTGGGCATGCTCCTGATGAGGTGGCGGATGGTCTCCTGAGGGATCTCCTCCCAGACCTGGACTAAAGCATCCGCCAACTCCTGGACAGTATGTGGTGCAACGTGGCGTTGGTGGATGGAGCGAGACATGATGTCCCATATGTGCTCAATTGGATTCAGGTCTGGGGAACATCAATGCCTTTCTCTTGCAGGAACTGCTGACACACTCCAGCCACATGAGGTTTGTCTTGCATTGTCTTGCATTAGGAGGAACCCAGGGCCAACCGCACCAGCATATGGTCTCATAAGGGGTCTGAGGATCTCATCTCGGTACCTAATGGCAGTCAGGCTACCTCTGGCGAGCACATGGAGGGCTGTGCGGCCCCCCAAAGAAATGCCACCCCACACCATGACTGACCCACCGCCAAACCGGTCATGCTGGAGAATGTTGCAGGCAGCAGAACTTTCTCCATGGCGTCTCCAGACTCTGTCACATCTGTCACATGCTCAGTGTGAACCTGCTTTCATCTGTGAAGAGCACAGAGCGCCAGTGGCGAATTTGCCAATCTTGGTGTTCTCTGGCAAATGCCAAACGTCCTGCACGGTGTTGGGCTGTAAGCACAACCCCCACCTGTGGATGTCGGGCCCTCATACCACCCTCATGGAGTCTGTTTCTGACCGTTTGAGCAGACACATGCACATTTGTGGCCTGCTGGAGGTCATTTTGCAGGGCTCTGACAGTGCTCCTCCTTGCACAAAGACGGAGGTAGCGGTCCTGCTGGTTTGTTGTCCTCCTACGGCCTCCTCCACGTCTCCTGGTAGCGCCTCCATGTTCTGGACACTACGCTGACAGACACAGCAAACCTTCTTGCCACAGCTCGCATTGCCATCCTTGATGAGCTGCACTACCTGAGCCACTTGTGTGGGTTGTAGACCACTAGAGTGAAAGCACCGCCAGCATTCAAAAGTGACCAAAACATCAGCCAGGAAGCATAGGAACTGAGAAGTGGTCTGTGGTCACCACTTGCAGAACCACTCCTTTATTGGGGGTGTCTTGCTAATTGCCTATAATATCCACCTGTTGTCTATTCCATTTGCACAACAGCATGTGAAATTTGTCACTCAGTTTGCTTCCTAAGTGGACAGTTTGATTTCACAGAAGTGTGATTGACTTGGAGTTACATTGTGTTGTTTAAGTGTTCCCTTTATTTTTTGAGCAGTGTATAATGCAGTTGATTTGCGATGATGACACAGACATTATATTAAGCAGGACATTCATACGAGCCTTAAAATCCACTCATAAGTAACATAAATATAGGCTTTTTTTAGCTGGCGTTTTATAAGAACTCCGCCGTGTTCTGCCACAACTTCCGAGCATCACCCTCCTGCGGCAATGTTTGCAAACACAGAACTGTGTCTATAATGATCAAAAATAAAAAGCACAACAAACACTGACCCACCCATACTACTTCCTGAATCGCTCCCCTTCAACGGCCCCGCCGTCAAAACCAAGTAAGACAAGTTATTTTGATTTTATAGGGTTATATTCTTAAATGTTAGCTTTTGTACCGATCCAAGTGAACTCGACTATTTCTGGAAATGTGCTTCTAGAATTGTGGGCAGGTTTAATCTTCTGACTGTCTTTATTTAGGTATTCTGCAAATTTTCTGTCAGAGCAAAGCATTTCCCATGTCAGCATCTCGTTTCAACACCCAGCCCATCATCGCCCTTTGAAAACGCTCTTATTTGTTAACAATCCTGGATTTAGTTATTGCCACTTGTTTAATCGCTACACTTTTTGTCATATTTTTCCTCTCCTATATGAACCTACTTGGCAGATCGACCAGGTTTTCTAATTAGACCTACGCAATAGAGGCTATAGTTTAATCTCAAACTGCCATTTTGCCTCAACTCGGGATGCGTAGGCTACTAGGTAGGCTACAATGTGATATTTATTGGATGGCTACATTGTAATATTATGTAACAACCTCAGTGTATCATACATATATTTATTATTCAGCGGATAAATGAACACATGAAACATGAGACAACACTGAATATTCTGATTGGCTGGAAGGTTACATCGTAGCAACCATTCTAGTCTGATGTAGCCGAAAGTATGTTGTTTTATGAAATTATTTGCTTTATGGTTTTATTTCGTTATTTTGTTGTGTTCAAATCGAAGAATCAACCCTTGACAGACACATTGTCGTGTGTTCGAAGCTAGTTCTCTAGCAATGACTTTCATTCTTAAACTTTGCATTAGGCCTGTACTGGGCCCGCCTCCCGGCCTGTTTTTTTCAGATTAATCCGTGTTTAGGGTAGATACGACTGAGATCCCCAGTGTTGTGCCGAAAATCGCCCCCTGCCAGAATTATCTCCCTCTTCGCGTGAACGCGCACACCCAATTCTTCATTGAGATTTCTGCTCTTCACGCCGTTGTCTGTGTAGCCTACATTTCACTGATCTTAGCAGAAAGTATTTTTTATTTTTGTCCTTCAAGGCTGCTGTCAATGATCACGTTAGATTGCGTTTCATTTCATTTTCTTGCCTGCTGAAATCCCCCCCCCCCTTCTAATTCCTTAATTTTGTGTCTAGAGTCAAATACTTTCTGTGGCACACATCAGAGTCAAATACTTCTATAGAACCAACTTAACAGGCAACCGAAATTAATAATTAATGTATGTGTGTTATATTAAACATAGAGGCATGAGTGAAATGTAGGCAAGCAATAAACATTTCAGAACAACTACTCGTCGAATAAGACATGGGAGAGATGACGCATTTTGGCAGAGATTTATTTAGACTAATACACTTTGAACAAATAGCCAAACTGAAAACTGTAGACATTACTAGTGACTCCCCTGCGATCAAACTGCCATTAAAAAAAAATGAAATGCAGCCTAATTTAGATTTTCGGCACAACACCGGAACGTGTGACGTGTCAGAGGGGAGGGGGTGGGGAACACCCAATCGCCCCTCCATATGTCACTGGTTATGTTGCTCTTTCGGGGTTATCCAGTCCAGGGAGTGTCTCAAATTAGGAGTGCTGATGTAAGTACAGGTCTCCCTTGTATTAATTATGATTTAAAAGGCAAAACTGAACCTAGTGCACCACTTTGCGATTACAGGCCCTGAAACCAGAAACCTGCAAGGCAGTTTATGTTTATTGTGGTATACCCCAGCTTCACATCAAGTCATGGTAGTGGAATACTGGTAAACTGGTCAAGAGTCTGTAATAGTGTCTACTGTTTGTTCATTTGATTTCGGAGTCATATCATTCATCTCAACTACTCCATGTAGCCTATGCGAGGCACATCGAGTCTCCATTTGCCTGTGAAACTTTTACTTCTCTATTATAATTTGAGTATATTTAGTGAACTATGTCTTTACAAATCTTTATTCTCTGAATAAAATTAGCAGTTTTATTCTTTGAATAGAATATTTGGTCAGCTATTTTCCCCAGTAATTATGCTTCCTCTGATCCTTTAGGCAAGGTACGTAATGTCATTGTCCTTACAGTGTGTTTTGGAAAGGAAGGAAGACTCAAACTTTTTTTTTATCCCATTTAACCTTTATTTAACTTGGCAATTCTAAGGGGAAGTAGGAGTTGCTCAAAACAATGAGCTTTCTCTTATGTAATAATCCAATGCCTGGAAATCTTGTCACATGGAACTGTCTGTGTATGCTTAACTCATCCTTTATAACTTTTCTCTTTTTTTAACCAAATCTGTATTTTGACTTTAAATGGTATTTTGTAGAAGTGTCCAGACACTTCTTTTGCGATTTCACTTGGTTTTGAGAAACTTACCCAGGGGTGAAAGTAGGTTTAAATGTCTTCCCGGTACCTCCTATGTATGTTCCTGAATGTGTTGACCATAACAAGGGCCCCAGAACCAGTGGAAGCTATAAAAATAACCGTTACATCAAAGATCCACCACCATATTTTACAGTAGGTGAGAGGTACTTTTCTGTATATGCATCCAGGCCAAAGAGCTCTACTTTTTTGTCATCTTACCGTACTACCAGTTCCAATCCAAGTGACAGGCAATAGCATTGTAAAATATTGTAGTGGACCCATATTATGGGTCTGTTTAGCTTCTATTGGTCCTGGGGTCCTTCTTAAGGTCAACGGCATCATGAACTCTAACAAGTACCAGGACATTTTAGCCAAAAACTTGGTTGCCTCTGCCAGGATGCTGAAACTTGGCCTCAAGTGGATCTTCTAGCAAGACAATAACCCCAAGCACACATCAAAATCCACAAAGAAATGGGTAACTGACCACAAAATCAACCATTTTGCAATGGCCATCTCAGTCTCCATACTTGAACTCCATTGAAAACCTGTGATTTGAATTGAAGAGGGCAGTCCATAAGCGCAGATGAAGGATATCAAGGATCTGACAAGATTATGTAATGGCCTAAGATCCGACCCAATGGTTCTCCAATCTCTTTAAACATTTTAGAAAAAGGCTCAATGTTGTTATCCTCGCAAGGGAAGGGTGCCTTAGAATTGAAAACAGGGGTACCAATAATTTTTACCTCTTTGATTACAGATTAAAATGTATTTCTCTGAGAAATTGTATTAGTATAAAATATAATTTCCCATTTTTTTTGCATGCAATATTGCAATTATTTATTTAATTCAGTATTGTTTGGACGTCTGTATCAAAGGTCCCAATAATTTTGGACCTGAATGTATTTTATATTGAGTGAGCTCCAACATTACTGGAACCCCTGACTGGCAATGCACAAGCAATACTTTAAATATATACAATATAATTATAGAGAGAAACTCAAAATACCAACACACCCACTTAAAATCATTTATTGATTTTATTAAAAATCATTGTCCTCTAAATCAAGGTTTCACAATTAATGGTACCCTTAAAGATTATTGTAAATAACATTTTCCAAAATTAAACCAGTAATTAAATTCCATATATTTAAGTTTATCTAAGTCTTAAAGTCTTAAGGAACTATATTGAGGCATTACATCACTTTTTGTTTCAGTAGGGTATAAAAATGAGGTAACACACATGCAATATCCCTTTGTCATCCGACACCATGAAGAAAACAGAAGAACTGGCAGTTCAAAAAGATAAATGAAATTTTAATAGTCATATGCGCCGAATACAACAGGTGTAGACCTTGCAATGAAATGCTTACTTACGAGCCCCTAACCGACAGTGCAGTTAAAAAAAATATGGATAAGAATAAAAGTAACAAGTAATTAAAGAGGAGAAGTAAAAAATAACAATATGTACAGGGGGGTGCCGGTACAATGTGCGGGGGTACCGGTTAGTTGAGGCAGTATGTACATGTAGGTAGAGTTAATTAAGGTGACTATGCATAGATGACAACAGAGAGTGGTAGTGGTGGGGAGGGGGGGGGCAATGTGAATGGTTTCGGTAGCCATTTGACTAGATGTTCAGGAGTCTTATGGGGGGTAGAAGCTGTTTAGATGCCTCTTGGACCTAGACATGGTGCTCCGGTACCGCTTGCCGTGTGGTAGCAGAGAGAACAGTCTATGACTAGGGTGGCTGGAGTCTTTGACATTTTTCAGAGCCTTCCTCTGACACCGCCTGGTATAGAGGTTCTGGATGGCAGGAAGCTTGGCCTCAGTGATGTACTGGGCCATTCACACTACCCTCTGTAGTGCCTTGCGGTCGGAGGTCGAGCAGTTGCCATACCAGGCAGTCATGCAACCAGTCAGGAAGCTCTCGATGGTGCAGCTGTAAAACTTTTTGAGGATCTGAGGACCCATGCTAAATCTTTTCAGTCTCTTGAGGGGAATGGGTTTTGTCGACTGTCATGATGTGCTTGGACCATGTTAGTTTGTTGGTGATGTGGACACCGAGGAACTTGAAGCTCTCAACCTGCTCCACTGCCGCCCCGTCGATGAGAATGGGGCCATGCTCAGTCCTCTTTTTCCTGTAGTCCACAGTCATCTCCTTTATCTTGATCATGTTGCGGGAGAGGTTGCTGTCCTTGCACCACACGGTCAGGTCTCTGACCTCCCTATAGGCTGTCTCGTTGTTGTCGGTGGTCAGGCCTACCACTGTTGTGTTATCGGCAAATTTAATGATGGTTTGAGGTCGTGCCTGGCCGTGCAGTCATGAGTGAACAGGGAGTAAAGGAGGGGGCTGCACGCACCCCTGAGGGGCCCCTGTGTTGATTATCAGCATGGCGGATGTGTTGTTACCTACCCTTACCACCTGGGGATGGCCCATCAGGAAGTCCAGGAACCAGTTGCAGAGGGAGGTGTTTAGTCCCAGGGTCCTTAACTTGTTGATGAGCTTTGAGGGCACTATGGTGTTGAACGCTGAGCTGTAATCAATAAATATCATTCTCACATAGGTGTTCCTTTTGTCCAGGTGGGAAAGGGCAGCGTGGAGTGCAATAGAGACTGCTTCATCTGTGGATCTGTAGGGGTCGTATGCAAATTGGAGTGGGTCTAGGGTTTCTGCGATGATGGTGTTGATACATGTTTGTCGCCAAACTCACTGGCTCTAGGTCATCTATACGTTTTTGCTAGGTAAAGCCCCGCCTTATCTCAGCTCACTGGTCACAATAGCAACACCCACCCATCTGTAAATAGCCCATCCAACTACCTCATCCCCATATTATTATTTTTTTGTTGCTCTTTTGCAACCCAGTATCTCTACTTGCACACCATCATCTGCACATCTGTCACTCCAGTGTTAATTCTAAATTGTAATTATTTCGCCTCTATGGCCTATTTATTGCCTTACCTCCCTAATCGTACTACATTTGCACACACTGTACATAGACTTTTCTATTATGTTATTGACTGTACGTTTGTTTATCACATGTGTAACTCTGTGTTGTTGTTTTTGTCGCACTGCTTTGCTTTATCTTGGCCAGGTCACAGTTGTAAATGATAACTTGTTCTCAACTGGCTTACCTGGTTAAATAATGGTGAAATATAAAATGTGAGCCATAAACAGCCTTTCAAAGCACTTCATGGCTACAGATGTGAGTGCTATGGGTCGGTAGTCATTTACGCAGGTTACCTTAGTGTTCTTGGGCACAGGCACTATGGTGGTCTGCTTAAAACATGTTGGTATTACAGACTCGGACAGGGAGAGGTTGAAAATGTCAGTGAAGACAGTTGCTGGTTGGTCAGCGCATGCTTGCAGTACATGTCCTGGTAATCCATCTGGCCCTGCGGCCTTGTGAATGTTGACCTGTCTAAAGGTCTTACTCACATCGGCTGCGGAGAGCGTGATCACATAATCTTCCGGTACAGCTGGTGCTCTCATGCATGTTTCAGTGTTATTTTCCTCGAAGTGAGCATAGAAATTGTTTAGCTCGTCCGGTAGGCTTGTGTCACTGGGCAGCTCTCGGCTGTGCTTCCCTTTGTAGTCTGAAATGGTTTGCAGACCCTGACACATTCGACGAGCATCAGAGCCGGTGTAATTGGACTCGATCTTAGTCCTGTATTGATGCTTTGCCTGTTTGATGGTTCGTCGGAGGGCATAGCGGGATTTCTAATAAGCTTCCGGGTTAGAGTCCCGCTCCTTGAAAGAGGCAGCTCTAGCCTTTAGCTCAGTGTGGATGCTGCATGTAATCCATGGTTTCTGGTTGGAGTATGGTACGTACAGCCACTGTGGGGAAGACGTCATCGATGCACTTATTGATGAAGCCAATGACTGATGTGGTGTACTCCTGAATGCCATTGGAGGAATCAGGGAACATATTCCTGTCTGTGCTAGCAAAACAGTCCTGTAGCTTAGCATCTACGTCATCTGACCACTTTTTTATTGATCTAGTCAGTGATGCTTCCTGGTTTAATTTTTGCTTGTAAGCAGGAATCAGGAGGATAGAATTATGGTATAGGAGTATAGGTGGTCCAGAGTTCAACTGTGTACATATATATATATTTTTATAAATACTTATGCCTCACCTTCTCATGCTTCCTTTCTTTCAGGTTCTAAAGATGAGTTATCCAGGTTACCCTCCCTCCGGTGGCTACCCTCCCCAGGCAGGTGGCTACCCTCCCCAGGCAGGTGGCTACCCTCCCCAGGCAGGTGGCTACCCTCCCCAGGCAGCTGGCTACCCCCCACAACCAGGTGCATATCCCCCCCAAGCAGGAGGCTACCCACCCCAGGCCGGCGGCTACCCACCCCAGGCCGGCGGCTACCCAACCCAAGCCGGCAGCTACCCCCCCCAGGCAGGGGGCTACCCTCCCCAGCAGGCCGGAGGTTATCCTTCCATTCCTCCAGCACAAGGTAAGGCTATTATTTTGGGATTACATTAGTATTTTGTTTTCATGGTAGTGCAAAAGTGTGCTTGCTCTGGTTTGGAGTTATCCTGTTCATTAAAATCATGCTACATCACTCACTTGTTGTCTCTTCATTCTCTAGGTGGTTGGGGTGGAGCCCCTGTTGGTGGAATGGTAAATATGACTTATTACCTTGAATCAAGTAGCTAACTAAGAACCAAGTAACTACCAACGTATTGTACGGCTCTAAATCAGCGGGATCTATTTACGACCTGATCTACACACCCTATAACATGTATGGAGTCTGTTACCATGTCATTATGTCCCAAATGGCTCCCCATTCCTATGGGCCATGGTCAAAAGTAGTGCACTATTTAGGGAATAGGGTGCCATTTGGGACATAGCCAGAGCCAGTAATGTGATACCAGCTAATCACCTCCTTTTCTCCATTCCAGTCAGGCGGAGGTATGCCCCAGGGATACCCAGGCGGTCCTGCTCCATGTCCACCCCAGGGGTACCCAGGAGGCCCTGCCCCAGGACAGCAGCCCATGCCTGGCTACCCTGGAGGAGCCCCGGCACCCAACCCATCCATGCCAGGATACGGAGGAGGTGCTCCGGCTACTCCCCATTCACCTGCCATCAATGTGAGAATCTCTTGTTTCTTTTTCAGTTTGTGTCATGTGGACTGAAACCATTAACCTGTATTTACATAGCTTTTTCCTAATATACTTTACAAAGTATTTCCTTGTTTCAGTATTTCCTTGTTTCAGTATTTCCTTGTTTCAGTATTTCCTTGTTTCAGTATTTCCTTGTTTCAGTATTTCCTTGCTTCATTTTCAGTAATTGTTTTTATTTGTCATTAGAGAGGCTACAGGGGTGCGATAAAGGACCACCCAGGTGCTGACCCTCTGAGGGATGTGGAAGTCCTCCGCAAGGCCATGAAGGGCTTTGGTCAGTAGTTCATCATTATAGACATTCACTATCATGGATAGATGTATGAAGGATTTGATGAGATTCAGTCAAATTCTAATAACACTTTATTTAGAGATGCACATTACATAACTGACGTTCCTTCTGGGGAAAAAAAGTTATTTTATTATATTCTATAAATCTTCAATGGCTAGATGCATATGTAGAATATTATACAATTAAGAGCACAGTATTTAGTGATACACATTCCATCTACTACCAGTTAAACTGCTAATAATAGATTATTTTCAACAGGCACGGATGAGTCCGCTATAATTGAGCTTCTTGGAAGCCGCACCAGCAAGCAGAGGGTTCCAATGGTTGCAGCCTACAAAACCACTTATGGGAAGGTGAGGTTTATACTAGAGTAATGACTATGGTTTCTTCTATTGTCTACTATTGTTGCTGTTAGTTTAACTTCCATGTAGTGTTCATCTATGTATGCGCCCTGTAGTGGTAATTCTAACCAAAAGGAGAGCGAGACTGTATTCTTCAAAACAACTTTATTATAACATTTGCAAAAATGAAGCAATCAATAACAACCACTCAGTGCGTCGTTAGGAAAGTCCAATGAACAGAGTTCTCTCTCTCATAGAAAAACTACCACCTATTTTGTCTACGTGGCAGTTTACCAGATGGAAACAGGGACGGAACATGGTGTGTAAAAGCAGATTTAGCTTGTCTGTTCAGATAATGGTGGCAACATCAACTGTCTGTTCCTTCCTGCTTGTTTTCACACATCTAAGTTCCTGTAGATTGAGAAAACAGGATTTTACATACTGAGGTCTCACCCGAACGGCTCTTATCTGTATGCCAAGAATTATGACTAAGTCACACGACAAGCCTGTATCAGTAAAAATACTAACATATAACAATAGACACTTATCTTGAGTAAAACAGCATAGTATGTCAATCAAATCTATTTATAAAGCCCTTACATCAGCTGATGTCACCAAGTGCTGTACAGAAACCTAGCTTAAACCCCAAACAGCAAGCAATGCAGGTGTAGAAGCACGGTGGCTAGGAAAAACTCCCTAGAAAGGCCAGATCCTAGAGATGAACCAGGCTATGAGGGGTGGCCAGTCCTCTTCTGGCTGTGCCGGGTGGAGATTATAACAGAACATGGCCAAGATGTTCATAGATGACCAGCAGGGTCAAATAATAATAATCACAGTGGTTGTAGACGGTGCCATGGGTCAGCACCTCAGGAGTAAATGTCAGTTGGCTTTTCATAGCCGATCATTAAGAGTATCTCTACCACTCCTGCTGTCTCTAGAGAGTTGAAAACAGCAGGTCTGGGACAGGTAGCACATCCGGTGAGCAGATCAGGGTTCCATAGCCACAGGCAGAACAGTTGAAACAGGAGCACTAGCACAACCAGGTGGACTGGGGACAGCAAGGAGTCATCAGGCCAGGTAGTCCTGAGGCATGGTCCTAGGGCACAGGGAGGGAGGGAGGGAGAGAGAGGGGAGGGGGGGGGAGCTAGAGAGAGAGACACGGAAAGAGAGACACGGAGAGAGAGACACGGAGAGAGAGACAGAGAGAGAGAACTTCAATTCACACAGGACACCGGATAAGACAGGAGAAATACTCCAGATATAACAGACTGAACCTAGCCCCCTGACACATAAACTATTGCAGCATAAATACTGGAGGCTGAGACAGGAGGGGTCGGGAGACACTGTGTCTAATTAAACAGGATATTTTGTAATTAATATTTAATTTACACCACCGTCTCAAATGACACCCTATTCCCCTATGAGCCCTGGTTGAAAGTAGTGTGCTATATAGGGAATAGGGTGGAGCAGCAGCACATTTGGGGCACAGATTTACTGTATGTTGAGTGACCTCTTACACAATCTTCTATTTCACAGGATTTATTCCACGATCTAAAGTCTGAGCTGACTGGGAGTTTTGAGAAGCTGGCTATTGCCATGTTGCAGACACCAGCCAAGTTTGATGCATCTGAACTCAAAGAAGCCATATCGGTTTGAACGGATTCTTTTGTTTACTCTTAGACTATACCAGGTTCATTAGAGCAAAACGTAGGATAACATTTTGAAACAAAACAGAAACAAGCTTCTTATTGGACAAGTTCTGATATTACCTCCCTATTTCAGTCCGTTATGGACCGTTTTCTTTTGTTTCGTGCCTACTGAACACCACCCAGGTTATTCCACTCTTTCTATTAGGCCTCTTTTGTGAGTCATTTCAGTATGAAACAGAAAGCTCCATTAAAGACAGACAAAGTCAGGTATGTTGAGGCCTGAGGAATCACCCATCTTACTATCTGGTGAACAAGATTTAGCTACTTACTGTAGCTTGTAGAGAACAAGTATTACTTGGGCCATGATGTATTCTTGTCTTGAACCACAAACTATATGGTGAACTATGTGGTGATTCACTGTAGCTGTAGAGAATAAGTATTACTTTATTGCACCTGGCCAGTAATTATTATTGTCTTCTAGATCATTTCTGGAACTCATACACATAGCATTTATATATTTACTGTATACTTAACCCTGGCTGGTTTGTTCTCAGGGTGCAGGTACTGATGAAGCATGTCTGATTGAGATCCTGTCATCTCGCTCCAATGCAGAAATCGGAGAAATCAATCAAATTTACAAACATGGTAAGAGCTGTGTATTTATTATGGATCCCCATTAGCTGCTGCCAAGGCAACAGTAGCTACTCTTCCTGGGGTCCAGCAGAGTTAAGGCAGTTTATACAATTTAAAAAATATTACAATACATTCACAGATTTCACAACACACCTACTCCACCACTACCACATATCTTCAGTACAAAATCCATGTGTACGCGTGTGTATAGTGCGTATGTTATCGTGTGTGTGTGTGTTTGTGGCAACTGACCACATGACTGAACAGTAATCCAGGTGCAACAAAACTAGGACCTGTAGGACCTGCCTTGTTGATAGTGTTGTTAAAAAGGCAGAGCAGCTCTTTATTATGGATACACTTTTCCCCATCTTATGTATCAATATGTTTTGATGACAGTTTACAATCCAGGGTTACTCCAAGCAGTTTAGTCACCTCAACTTGCTCAATTTCAACATGATGTAGTTGAGGTTTAGTGAATAATTTGTCCCAAATACAATGCTTTTAGTTTTATAAATAGTTAGGACTAACTTATTCTTTGCCACCCACTCTGAAACTAACTGCAGCTCTTTGTTAAGTGTTACAGTCATTTCAGTCACTGTAGTAGCTGACATGTATAGTGTTGAGTCATCTGTATGCCAGTGGCATGGCATTAGTAAAGATTGGAAAAAGTAAGGAGCCTAGACACCTGCCCTGTGTGTTTCAGAGTAACTGACTGAAATGGCGTTCGTTTAAGACAATGTATTGAAATGCTGTGTGTTTCAGAGTAACTGACTGAAATGGCGTTAGTTTAAGACTGTGTTGAAATGCTGTTTGTTTCAGAGTATGGTAAGACCCTGGAGGATTCCATCAGTAACGACACCTCCGGACACTTCCGTAGGCTCCTCGTCTCACTCTGTCAGGTAACTTTTTATTGATATGTTATCGATGGGTTTGTTATGTTATTGATGTGTTGTTAATCGTTATCATTGCGTAACATCTTTGACAGTGAAGGCTAAAGCTGATTCATGATGACAACCTAATACTCAACAAAGTCGGTGCTCTTGCACTTCAATCTGGCTATCTAATGGCTACAAATTAGACATATCTTTAATTTGTGTTAACAATTTCTGAAATGTTATATTATTTTAATGAAGTGAACAAGCGAAAAAGACTCGGGGAAACCAAATTTGTATGAAACTGCTATTTCCCTCTCAAGATAAACATCTACTATAGCCTCTTCCTGAGTCAGGAGTCAGGAAGTAGAGCCTATTATAGAGCCATTACAAGCAAACGTCATATTGGAGTGGTGCACACATATGCTCACAGCAAAAAGTCCTGTAGCAGAGTCCTATACATTGTCCTATACAAAAAAAAAAAAGTCCTATACATTGATGTTGAGACATTGACAAACTTAGTAGTGTGTGAGTGATGACCATGACAACACACAAGACTGATGGCTATAGCTATGTTCAACCAGTTATTATTCTTCTGGCTTTACCTAGCTCTATTTGGGATATTTTACCTTGCCTCGCTGGCTTGCTACGTAATCAGTCCTCCAATGACATCTGCAATGTTGTAGACGATGACCATCTGATTACTTGTTTGTAACTTGCAGGAGCTGTATTTGAAGTTGAATGATCGTATCCATTTCAATGTAAACAAACCCCTTTCTACTGCGAATATGTGCCCAAAACTTTTGATGTGGCTGGGTCTGGATTTTTCAAGAAGCAATGGATGCATCCCAAAACTGTAACCTATTCCCTATATAGTGCACTACTTTTGAAAAGAACCATATGGTCCTGGTCAAAAGTAGTGCACTATAAATGGAATAGGGTGTAATTTAGGACGCAGCCCATAAAGATACCATGGAAGATTTATGGAAGCAATTACTGAAATTGGTGGAGGAGAAGTTGAGTTTCCATGCCTCAAATTCCTTCCAGGCTACGAGTATTCCACTGTTCATAGTTTGTAAGGGTTTCCAGATTTTTTTTTCCTCCCGTGGAATAATATCGTCTGCCTCCCAGGCACTGGTCAAAAGCAGTGCACTATATAGGGAATAAGATGCCATTTGGGACACATCCATTTCTTTTGTAGTAAAACCATTTTTTTGCTTTCTGTTTGAAGGGAAATCGAGACGAGAGGGAACAAGTGGACATCAACATGGCCAAACAGGATGCTCAGGTGATCACTGTTTCTTGTTCTGTTAATATAATAGCATTTAAATAGTTTTAAAGATCTTTGTGATGTCACAATAGTGCTTATATATCCAGTAGGCTTATAAGAAATTGGACATTATTTGTTTAATTTCTGATCTGAAACTTTACTTAAGGAAGCATGTATCTGCCAATATTCATCTTTAAAAAATCTAATTAAAAAAATATTGGCAGCCGATATGATTCCAAAGATATGATATATGATTCCAAAGAGTTAGGCAAGCATTTCATGCTTCTACTGATACTTATTTTGTGTTAGATACTGATCATGTTGTGCATTAGATACTGATCATGTTGTGCATTAGAAACTGATCATGTTGTGCATTAGAAACTGATCATGTTGTGCATTAGATACTGATCATGTTGTGCATTAGAAACTGATCATGTTGTGCATTAGATACTGATCATGTTGTGCACTAGATACTGATCATGTTGTGCACTAGATACTGATCATGTTGTGCATTAGATACTGATCATGTTGTGCATTAGATACTGATCATGTTGTGCATTAGATACTGATCATGTTGTGCACTAGATACTGATCATGTTGTGCATTAGAAACTGATCATGTTGTGCATTAGAAACTGATCATGTTGTGCATTAGAAACTGATCATGTTGTGCATTAGAAACTGATCATGTTGTGCATTAGATACTGATCATGTTGTGCATTAGAAACTGATCATGTTGTGCATTAGATACTGATCATGTTGTGCATTAGATACTGATCATGTTGTGCATTAGAAACTGATCATGTTGTGCATTAGATACTGATCATGTTGTGCATTAGATACTGATCATGTTGTGCATTAGATACTGATCATGTTGTTTATTGTTCATTTTTATTTATTTATTTCACCATTATTTAACCGGGTAGGCCAGTTGAGAACAAGTTCTCATTTACAACTGCGACCTGGCCAAGATAAAGCAAAGCAGTGCGACACAAACAACAGAGTTACACATGGAATAAACAAGCATACAGTCAATAACACAACATAAAAAATAAAGTCTTTATACAGTGTGCGCAAATGGCGTGAGGAGGTAAGGCAATAAATAGGCCATAGTAGCAAGTAATTACAATTTAGCAAATTAACACTGGAGTGATAGATGTGCAGATGATGATGTGCAAGTAGAAATACTGTTGTGCAAAAAAGTAAATAATAACAATATGGGATGAGGTAGGTAGATTGGATGGGCTATTTACATATGGGCTATGTACAGCTGCAGCGATTGGTTAGCTGCTCAGATAGCTGATGTTTGAAGTTAGTGAGTGAAATATAAGTCTCCAGCTTCAGCACTTTTTTGTGTGTTTTTGTGTTATTTATTTATTGTTATTTTTATTTATTTTTTGCAATTCGTTCATCATTGACAGCAGAGAATTGGAAGGAAAGGTGGCCAAAGAGGTGTTGGCTTTGGGGATGACCAGTGAGATATACCTGCTGGAGCGCGTGCCACGGGTGGGTGTTGTTATCGTGACCAGTGAGCCAGGATAAGGCAGGGCTTTACCTAACAACAACTTATAGATGACCTGGAGCCAGTGGGTCTGGCGACGAATATGCAGCGAGGGCCAGCTGACGAGAGCATGCAGGTCGTAATGGTGGGTGGTATATGGGGCTTTGGTGACAAAACGGATGGCACTGTGATAGAGTGCATCCAGTTTGCTGAGTAGAGTGTTGGAGGCTATTTTGTAAATGACATCGACGAAGTCGAGGATCGGTAGGATAGTCAGTTTTACAAGGGTAAGTTTGGCAGCGTGAGTGAAAGATGCTTTGTTGCGAAATAGGAAGCCGATTCTAGATTTAATTTTGTATTGGAGATGTTTAATGTGACCCTGGAAGGAGAGTTTACAGTCTATCCAGACACCTAGGTATTTGTAGTTGTCCACATATTCTAAATCAGAACCGTCCAGAGTAGTGATGCTGGTCCGGCGGGCGGGTGAAAAGCATGCATATAGTTTTACTAGCGTTTAAAAGCAGTTGTGTGTTAGAAACTGGTCTTGTTATGTTGTGTGTTAGAAACTGGTCTTGTTATGTTGTGTGTTAGAAACTGGTTATGTTGTGTTAGAAACTGGTTATGTTGTGTTAGAAACTGGTCCTGTTATGTTGTGTGTTAGAAACTGATCCTGTTATGTTGTGTGTTAGAAACTGGTCCTGTTGTGTTGTGTGTTAGAAACTGATCATGTTACGTTGTGTGTTAGAAACTGATCATGTTACGTTGTGTGTTAGAAACTGGTCCTGTTATGTTGTGTGTTAGAAACTGATCATGTTGTGTGTTAGAAACTGGTCCTGTTGTGTTGTGTGTTAGAAACTGATCTTGTTATGTTGTGTGTTAGAAACTGATCTTGTTATGTTGTGTGTTAGAAACTGGTTATGTTGTGTTGTGTGTTAGAAACTGGTCCTGTTATGTTGTGTGTTAGAAACTGATCCTGTTATGTTGTGTGTTAGAAACTGATCATGTTACGTTGTGCGTTAGAAATTGGTCCTGTTATGTTGTGTGTAAGAAACTGATCATGTTGTGTGTTAGAAACTGATCTTGTTGTGTTGTGTGTTAGAAACTGATCTTGTTATGTTGTGTGTTAGAAACTGGTTATGTTGTGTTGTGTGTTAGAAACTGATCTTGTTATGTTGTGTGTTAGAAACTGGTTATGTTGTGTGTTAGAAACTGGTTATGTTGTGTGTTAGAAACTGGTTATGTTGTGTGTTAGAAACTGGTTATGTTGTGTTGTGTGTTAGAAATTGATCCTGTTATGTTGTGTGTTAGAAACTGATCATGTTGTGTTGTGTGTTAGAAACTGGTTATGTTGTGTGTTAGAAACTGGTTATGTTGTGTTGTGTGTTAGAAATTGATCCTGTTATGTTGTGTGTTAGAAACTGATCATGTTATGTTGTGTGTTAGAAACTGATCTTGTTGTGTTGTGTGTTGGAAACTGAACATGTTGTGTGTTAGAAACTGATCTTGTTGTGTTGTGTGTTAGAAACTGAACATGTTGTGTTGTGTGTTAGAAACTGGTTATGTTGTGTGTTAGAAACTGATCTTGTTGTGTTGTGTGTTAGAAACTGAACATGTTGTGTTGTGTGTTGGAAACTGATCATGTTGGGTGTGTGTTAGAAACTGGTTATGTTGTGTGTTAGAAACTGATCTTGTTGTGTTGTGTGTTAGAAACTGATCCTGTTATGTTGTGCGTTAGAAATTGATCCTGTTATGTTGTGTGTTAGAAACTGAACATGTTGTGTTGTGTGTTAGAAACTGATCCTGTTATGTTGTGTGTTAGAAACTGAACATGTTGTGTTGTGTGTTAGAAACTGATCCTGTTATGTTGTGTGTTAGAAACTGAATCATGTTGTGTGTTAGAAACTGATCCTGTTATGTTGTGCGTTAGAAATTGATCCTGTTATGTTGTGTGTTAGAAACTGAACATGTTGTGCGTTAGAAACTGAACATGTTGTGTGTTAGAAACTGATCATGTTATGTTGTGCATTAGAAACTGATCATGTTGTGTGTTAGAAACGGGTTATGTTGTGTGTTAGAAACTGATCTTGTTGTGTTGTGTGTTAGAAACTGATCCTGTTATGTTGTGCGTTAGAAATTGATCCTGTTATGTTGTGTGTTAGAAACTGAACATGTTGTGCGTTACAAACTGAACATGTTGTGTGTTAGAAACTGAACATGTTGTGTGTTAGAAACTGAACATGTTGTGTTGTGTGTTAGAAACTGGTCCTGTTATGTTGTGTGTTAGAAACTGAATCATGTTGTGTGTTAGAAACTGAACATGTTGTGTTGTGTGTTAGAAACTGATCCTGTTATGTTGTGCGTTAGAAATTGATCCTGTTATGTTGTGTGTTAGAAACTGAACATGTTGTGCGTTAGAAACTGAACATGTTGTGTGTTAGAAACTGATCATGTTATGTTGTGCATTAGAAACTGATCATGTTGTGTGTTAGAAACGGGTTATGTTGTGTGTTAGAAACTGGTCCTGTTATGTTGTGTGTTAGAAACTGGTTATGTTGTGTGTTAGAAACTGATCATGTTATGTTGTGTGTTAGAAACTGGTTATGTTGTGTGTTAGAAACTGGTCCTGTTATGTTGTGTGTTAGAAACTGATCATGTTGTTTGTCAGAAACTGATCATGTTATGTTGTGCATTAGAAACTGATCATGTTGTGTGTTAGAAACTGGTTATGTTGTGTGTTAGAAACTGGTCCTGTTATGTTGTGTGTTAGAAACTGGTTATGTTGTGTGTTAGAAACTGATCATGTTATGTTGTGTGTTAGAAACTGGTTATGTTGTGTGTTAGAAACTGGTCCTGTTATGTTGTGTGTTAGAAACTGGTTATGTTGTGTGTTAGAAACTGATCCTGTTATGTTGTGTGTTAGAAACTGATCATGTTATGTTGTGTGTTAGAAACTGGTCCTGTTATGTTGTGTGTTAGAAACTGAACATGTTGTGCGTTAGAAACTGAACATGTTGTGTGTTAGAAACTGAACATGTTGTGTTGTGTGTTAGAAACTGGTCCTGTTATGTTGTGTGTTAGAAACTGATCATGTTGTTTGTCAGAAACTGATCATGTTATGTTGTGCATTAGAAACTGATCATGTTGTGTGTTAGAAACGGGTTATGTTGTGTGTTAGAAACTGGTTATGTTGTGTGTTAGAAACTGATCATGTTATGTTGTGTGTTAGAAACTGGTCCTGTTATGTTGTGTGTTAGAAACTGATCATGTTATGTTGTGTGTTAGAAACTGGTCCTGTTATGTTGTGTGTTAGAAACTGAATCATGTTGTGTGTCAGAAACTGATCATGTTGTGTGTTAGAAACTGATCCTGTTATGTTGTGTGTTAGAAACTGGTCCTGTTATGTTGTGTGTTAGAAACTGATCATGTTGTGTGTTAGAAACTGATCATGTTACGTTGTGCGTTAGAAATTGGTCCTGTTATGTTGTGTGTAAGAAACTGATCATGTTGTGTGTAAGAAACTGATCATGTTGTGTGTCAGAAACTGATCCTGTTATGTTGTGTGTTAGAAACTGGTTATGTTGTGTCTTAGAAACTGGTCATGTTGTGTGTAGAAACTGAACATGTTGTGTGTTAGAAATTGATCATGTTATGCGTTAGAAACGGGTTAGAAACTGATCCTGTTATGTTGTGTGTAGAAACTGATACTGTCATGTTGTGTGTTAGAAACTGGTTATGTTGTGTCTTAGAAACTGGTCATGTTGTGTGTAGAAACTGATCCTGTTATGTTGTGTGTTAGAAACTGATAATGTTATGTTGTGTGTGTTTAGAAACTGTATGCTGCTGGGGAGAACAAAGTGGGGACGGATGAGTCCCAGTTCAACGCCATCCTGTGTGCCAGGAGCAAACCCCACCTGAGAGCAGGTAGCTACCCATCCTGCAGTATCTGTGTTTATATTACCAAGTCAGTTCACTGTTCTGGCCGACAGGGTTGTAAACCTTTCAGATATTGAGTGAGGTTGTTTCCTCATATCCTGTTTTTCTATGTCTATTATCTCAACACTATTTATACAAACATTTTATTCATTATATTAATGTATATTAACTGGTTGTTCCAATGTCATAACAACCCTGCCCATGGCTCATTAGTATATTATAACTTTACTAAGTGGTTATAAAAATCATATTACATGTTTAACAACCATGCGTATGGTTATAACAACTCTACCTATGGTTATAACAACCTTAAAAAATCTAGTCAAAGTATATTGGTCGTGTACACAGTTGTGGAGATGTTATCGCAGGTGCATCGAAACAATGCAGCAATATCTAGCAAATGACATGTTTTTTATTACATGATTATAGCAACCCGGCACATGGTTATAGCAACTCATGGCTCATTAGTATGACAACCTTATTACATGTTTAACAACCCTGCCTATGGCTATAACGACCGTATTACATGTTATTACAACCCTGCCCATGGTTATAACAGCCATGGCTCATTAGTATATTATGACTACCTTATTACATGTTTATAACAACCCTGCCTACATTATAACAACCCTGCCCATGGTTATAACAGCCATGGCTCATTAGTATATTATGACTACCTTATTACATGTTTATAACAACCCTGCCTACATTATAACAACCCTGCCCATGGCTACAACAACCTTATGACATGTTTATAACAACCCGTGCCATGGTTCTTGTTTCTGCTAGTGTTCCATGAGTACCAACAGATGTGTGGCAGAGACATCGTGAAGAGCATCTGCAGGGAGATGTCTGGAGATGTGGAGGACGGCATGGTGGCTGTTGGTAAGTTCACACATTTGCCACTTGGGACTAAAAAGTTGCTACTTGGGACTAAGCCAGTATGAAGGTTAGTCATGTCTCAACTCTATGAAGTAAAGCCTTGTCTTGTTGTGTTGCAGTGAAATGCATCAGGAACACTCCTGAATACTTTGCAGAGAGGCTTCACAAGGCCATGGCGGTAAGGAAATAACTGTTTCTCACTCCGCTGATGGAAATGTTCTTAAAGCGTGTTTACGGGTAGCTGCCATGAGACATTGTTTGTAGTCACTATCACTATAGTGTCTCAGACATATTTTCACACACACACTAGTGCTGAGCTATTAACCAACATTTTTTCAACAACTAATTGACAGGGTTCAATTATTTGAATTCCATTTCATTTAGTTTTTTTCTTCTGTTTTTCTAGAGATAAATCAGATCCCGCCTGAACTGTGCGATGTAATGGGGAGTTGTTGACGCTCCATCAAATTAGTGGATGCTGCTATTTCAGCCACACTCGTTGTTGTCAGGTGTATAAAATTGAGCACGCAGCCATGTAATCTCCATATACAAACATTGGCAGCAGAATGGACTTACTGAAGAGCTCTGGGACTTTCAGCGTGGCACCGTCATAGGATGCCACCTTTCCAACAAGTCAGTTCGTAAAATGTCTGTCCTGGTAGAGCTGCCCCAGTCAACTGTAACTGCTGTTATTGTGAAGTGTAAATCTCTATCAGCAACAAAGGCTCAGCAGCGAAGTGGTAGGCCACACAAGCTCACAGAACGGGACCGTTGAGTGCTTAAGCACATAGTGTGTAAAAATCACTTGTCCTCGGTTGCAACACTCACCACCGAGTTCCAAACTGCAGCTGGAAGCAACGTCAGCACAATAACTGTTAGTCGGGAGCTTTGTGAAATGGGTTTCCATGGCGGAGTAGCCGCACACAAACCTAAGATCACGATGTGCAATGCCAAGGGTAGGCTGGTGTAAAGCTCGCCACCATTGGACTCTGGAGCAGTGGAAACGGGTTCTCTGGAGTGATGAATTACGCTTCATCATCTGGCAGTCCGATGGACGAATCTGGGTTTGGTGGATGTCAGGAGAACGCTACCTGCCCCAATGCATAGTGCCAACTGTAAAGTTTGGTGTAGGAGGAATATAATGGCCTGTGGCTGTTTTTCATGGTTCGGGTTAGGCCCCTTATATCCAGTGAAGGGAAATACACTGCTCAAAAAAATGAAGGGAACACTTAAACAACACAATGTAACTCCAAGTCAATCACACTTCTGTGAAATCATGACCGGTGAAATATACCTGCTGGAGCGCGTGCTGCTATGGTGACCAGTTAGCTGAGATAAGGCAGGGCTTTACCTAGCAAAGACCCTTATAGATGACCTGGAGCCAGTGGGTTTGGCGACGAATATGAAGCGAGGGCCAGCCAACGAGAGCATACAGGTCGCAGTGGTGGGTAGTATATGGGGCTTTGGTGACAAAACGGATGGCACTGTGATAGACGACATCCAATTTGCTGAGTAGAGTGTTGTAGGCTATCTTGTAAATTCCATTGCCGAAGTCGAGGATCGGTAGGATAGTTTTACAAGGGTATGTTTGGTGCATGAGTGAAGGATGCTTTTTTGCGAAATAGGAAGCCGATTCTAGATTTAATTTTAGAGATGCTTAATGTGAGTCTGGAAGGAGAGTTTACAGTCTAACCAGACACCTAGGTATTTGTAGTTGTCCAAATATTCTAAGTCAGAGCCATCCAGAGTAGTGATGCTAGACAGGCGGGCGATTTGCGGGCAGCGATCGGTTGAAGAGCATGCATTTAGTTTTACTTGCATTTAAGAGCAGTTGGAGGCCACGGGAGGAGTGTTGTAATGGCATTGAATCTCATCTGGAGGTTTGTTAACACAGTGTCCAAAGAAGGGCCAGAAGTATACAGAATGGTCGTCTGCGTAGAGGTGGATCAGAGAATCACCAGCTGCAAGAGCAACATCATTGATGTATGCAGAGAAAAGAGTTGGCCCGAGAATTGAACCCTGTGGCACCCCCATAGAGACTTCCAGAGCTCCAGACAACAGGCCCTCCGATTTGACACACTGAACTCTAACTGAGAAGTAGTTGGTGAACCAGTCGAGGCAGTCATTTCAGAAACCAAGGCTGTTGAGTCTGCCGATAAGAATGCAGTGATTGACACAAGTCGAAAGCCTTGGCCAGGTCGATGAAGATGGCTGCACAGTATTATCTTTTATCGATGGCAGTTATGATATCGTTTAGGACCTTGAGCGTGGCTGAGGTGCACCCATGACCAGCTCGGAAACCAGATTGCATAGCGGAGAAGGTTCGGTGGGATTCAAAATGGTCGGTGACTTTAGAAAGGCAGGGTAGGATAGATATCGGTCTGTAACAGTTTGGGTCTAGAGTGTCTCCCCCTTTGAAGAGGGGGATGACCGCGGCAGCTTTCCAATCTTTGGGATCAGAAGATACGAGAGGTTGAACAGGCTAGTAATAGGGGTGATGGAGACAACAAGTTATGTTTTAGGGCTAGTTCATGATGGATGGCACCTACTTTGTTGACTGAAGAGTTCATGCTGATATTATGATGACATTTTGTGAAGTTTTGGACTTCGGTAAGGGTTTTTTCAACTCTTCGGGCACATTGGTAGCCAAAGTCAGTAGCTGAAGTCTATGCCCCTTTGTTGGTGATTGGTTAACAGTAGGGATTCTTCAATAAAGTCTTTGTTGTCATTTAATTTAATGAGAGACGACTCGTTTTTATGCACACATTTTCACTGATAAATACTGCACCAAATATCTTAGTTAAATATAAAATTGCAGAAATATCAAAATTATTTACAGATTTCTTGAGTCATCTTGGATTAATTCTGACTATTTTGAAGTGTAAACTGGCTACGGTGTCTCAAAATGGACAAACGGTACTATTGTCGCTTTTTTCACATTTTTCAAGCGAATGTCTTTTAAGGGAGTATGCGAGCACACTCATTCAGTTCGCCTAGCCGAGTTTGGCTTGGCGCCAGCCGAACTGAAGCATACTGACACCTTAACCCCTCTTTGATATAAATCCTTTAATTCATATTTAGTATTGACTCTACTATGTGTTCCCAGGGGGCTGGGACCAAGGACAGGACTCTGATTCGGGTCATGGTGACTCGCTCTGAGGTGGACATGCTGGACATCAGACAGGTGTATCAGCAGACCTACGGGAAATCACTGTACACTGCCATCTCTGTATGTACCTTACACAAATAATCACTATGCTACAATTATTTTATTGGAACCAATCCATTGATTTTATGCTATGGAGATGGATTGCTGCCAAAATTATGGAAATGAATGAATAATAATTCACAAGTAAATTATATTCATTTCTTGGTTTATCTAATGGAGAATGATGCATTTAATACTGTTTTTTTCTCACCATCTGATAGGGTGATACCTCTGGTGACTACAAGAAGATGCTGCTGAAGCTTTGTGGTGGAAGTGATTAGAAGGAAATTAAGACATCGTCTACATCAACCAGGACAGTGAAGTCATAGAATTAGAATGAGAATATTTCAATTCAGAGGTGCTATGGCCGTTCTATTTCTATGAGTGTGCTAGTCCATAAGAATGTGCCAGACACGATCCTATATCAACCTGTGATGCATGTCATTATTTTAGCCTTACTTGTGTCTCACACTCCAATGCAACATTTCATTACTAACTACTAACACACTCAACATAATGTACTAAACAATATATGCAAGATAATTATTTTCTTTGCTGCATATGCAATCAGTTATTGTGTAGTCTTGATACATTTTCACAGTGGTGGAAAAAGTCCCCAATTGTCACACTTGATTAAAAGTAAAGATCCCGTAATAGAAAAAGTATTTTTACTTAAGTACTTTACACCACTGCATTTTCAAACGTTTTTTTTATCATGATATGTGTAATCATATTTCATGTTATCAGGATAGTATCATTGTATACTAAAATACAGTACTATAATTTACAAATGATTAGCTTTCTGCCAAAAACTAAATATATATTAATATTTCTGGATGTTAAAGTCTTTGTGTAAACACGTGCAAATATTGTATGAGTTTTAGATACAACATTTTGTATATCTTAAGTATCCTAGAGTTTTATTGCTGACTACTACTATATTCTATGCAAATTAGCACCTTGTTACATTTAGAATGAAAGCCAATAATAATGAAATATCACTACACATTTTCCCCCAATTTTTCTCTGTTAGTGACACCTTTTATTAATGTTGGCAATTTTCCATTGCTTGTTTCCCAGATATAAACACAATGTTGCCTTTTATGCTGCAGACCCAAAACCCGCCATGGCATGCAACTCTTTCAATCTTATACCATCTATTTTGAAAGCTATTTAGTTCCACACAAGTCAATATTTGTTTCTCATGTAATCTTTCATTGCCATTTTTACCATAATTTGAATGTAAGTAATTGCGCAACTGTTTGCCAAAAGTGAAACATTTATTCATTACATAGGTATCTATAACCGGTATACATGTAGTAAAATGTTATGCCAGTAGAGAGCAGGTTTTATACACAAGTGAAATTGGCAATGGATCCACTGAGACATGGTAACTGGAAAATGATCAATTCTGGCTCAGTATATAGCTATTATATTAATACCACTTTTGTTACTTGTCACAATGGCCCAAATGGTGCTGCCTTTGTATGTACAAACTAACGCTTATAATCATTTTATTGTTGTCATGTTCATCCACAGGCTTATAACGGCATCCTTCGTGTCAATTAAAATATTTTGACTGACTCATTTTCTGTTTCAATAATTGGATTTTTGTCCTTCATATTCATATCATTGATTGTCATAGCCTGAGTGCTATTAAGCCAACTCCTTTACACTCAAAGGCTGGACAAGGACAGCATTGAAGATGGAAAGAGCACCAAAAGACTTGGGACCAGGCAATGACTCATTTCTCTACTGAGAGACATTTAATAACTTCTTAAATAGTCATTTCCCTATTAGACAGCTGTTTAACACAACAATGATCATTTGCATTTCAAAGGCCTGTTTCATTTCCACCGTGGCCAGATAATGAACCTGACAGTCCATCCCTCTTCAGAGACAAGATTTACCTCACCTTACCTACAGTCAAAGGTGGAAATGAAAAGGCTCATATGAAAGTACCCTCTCTGCATGGGCCTTCCTGAGAGGGAGAAGGGAAATTGAATAATGTCTCAAATGGCATCCTATTCCATTTATAGTGTGCTACTTGCCCATCGAATAGGGTGCCAATTGGGACTTGAGAAAAAGGTTGGTTTGCGTTAGTTCACTGCCACACCAGATAGTGGTTTTAGCACAGCAGAGAGCTTTAGCTGGACTGCTAAAAGTAGATGAAATGGAGGATGAGAGAAATTTAAAGGCAATGTTCCAATTACTCCCCCCCCCCCCTCTTTTCCTATCTTTCTCTCTTCCCTCCCTTATTTACCCTAATTTTACCAGGTAAGTTGACTGAGAACACATTATTTTACAGCAACGACCTGGGGAAGAGTTTCAGAGGGGATGAATGAGCCAATTTTGGAAGCTGTGGTTGATTTGGTGGCCATGATGGTATGATTGGTATGAAAGATTGGGGATTTAGCCAAGGCACCGGGGTTAACACCCCTACTCTTATGATAAGTGAATGAAGCTTTTCTCATGCAGCTATAATCACTTTAACATATGTTGGCTAGGCTTCTTGTATCATAGCGTCACAGACTTATAAATTACATATCAAAGAGGCTATTTTGAAGCTGGATTTACCTGCAATGATTGTGGTTCTTTCACCCACCGTAGTTGACTTATTATAAGACACTCTATAAATCTGATGTCAAAACAAATATTATTTTACACATTTTGTATGTGTAAAAATGCTCTAAGAGCATCTTCTATTGACTCAAATGTCAATAATATCCAGGAAAAATAGGAACCAAATCTTTATGTTTGAGCGTTAGCTTAGTGTTACTATTAAATGACCCTACACTTTGTAAATCCATGTGATCCTTTCTTCATCAAATATAAAGGTCAAAGGTAAATTAGGAGCAAAGCGGGAAAGTCCGACCACTTCCTTGTACTGTTGTTACAGAGTTACACTTGATGAATTATTAACACATATTTTAGTACCAGGAAAATATTTAAGCCTTTCTAATCATCATGCCCTTTACACAGCTTGAACACATACACCTATACCGTCTATGGTGTGCACATATAGTCATTTCCAGCTGTCTATCAGAGAGAATGACCGAATGTCCCACATTGGCTGGGAGTGGGGGAATCTACATTTGGCTTGCTGTTTAAATGCTCCCATAGAGTCATGATGAGTCAATCACCACCTTCCGGAGACACCTGAAACCCCACCTCTTTCAGGAATACCTAGGATAGGATAAAGTAATCCTTCTCACTCCCCCCCCCCTTAAAAGATTTAGATGCACTATTGTAAAGTGGCTGTTCCACTGGATGTCTTAAGGTGAACGCACCAATTTGTAAGTCGCTCTGGATAAGAGCATCTGCTAAATGACTTAAATGTAAATGTAAATGATCAATAATATGTCCATGCGTCATCAGAACTGAACTGGTGCAGTCAAACCAGGGCTACTTTCAACCAGAGCTGCTGTCAAGGTCAGACCACCATGTACTGATTGACTGACTCACTGGGTCTTCTTCCCCCTGGGACTGTCTCTACTACTGTATATTGTACTCATAAGGGAGGTTGGGGCAGGGAGGTTGGGGCAGGTTGTCTGTCTCTCACCTGATCCATACCATTCCATGTTTTGGATAAAGTAATCCTTCTCCCCCCTTAAAAGACCTAGATGCACTATTGTAAAGTGGCTGTTCCACTGGATGTCATAAGGTGAAAGCACCAATTTGTAAGTCGCTCTGGATAAGAGCGTCTGCTAAATGACTTAAATGTAAATGTAAATGTATGTTCAATTCATGTAGAAAGGGTCCGGGGAGACAATTCAGGCTGAAATTATTTGACTACTGACCAGAGTTGGGATCAATTCCATTTAAATTCTTGTCAATTCAGAAAGTAAACTAAATTCCAGTTGCAAATGTTTAAAATCCTTACTGGAAGGTGTTGAAGAGAATTGGAATTTCAGTGTACTTCCTAACCCCTACTCCTGACAGGACACACTCTTTTTCAGGTTGGACATACTCTTTTTCAATCAATTCGATCTGAAACATGGCATTCTACTTTATTTACATCCAGTTATGGGGATAGACAGTAGCAATATGCGGTCACTCACAGGAGTTGATAGGAGTGGAATTTATCCAGTCAGTTGATATGGAATGAGTGAACATTCTGCCCAAGTGACATTTGTTTGCCATGGATGTAGTAATCCCTGTTTAACTCTCAATCCTCCATGAAAAATTAAGGATTAGAAGAATAACACATAATGAGATAGCAGATTTCCCGATGCAGTGAAACTCACCCATTTAATCCTGGATTTTGGCATGTATAGCCTACCCTTTCAATCATGCTACCTCTGATGAACTAAACAAGTCAATTATTTTGATGTATTTCAATAATATCCTATTGTATCCAATTGTATCTAAACCATGAGTTGATGGGATGTTTCAGCCCCCTTAAGTGTGTGTGTGTGTGTGTGTGTGTGTATGAGTGGGGGCGCGCACATGCATTTCAAGTTCAATTGAATTCTAATTGACAGTAGAAGACTACTATAGCATTCAATAGCAACCCTCACACCCCTTATGTAGGTACTGTATGTTCTGTGACAGTTATGTTCGAGGAATTTACATATTTCCACAAAATTCCGATCAGCTCTGTATGGATTTTCCACGTAAAAAGCTGAAGTAGCTGACCGATTTAGAATAATCAGTGGTATTGTTTTCAAGCTGTTTAAAACACCAAAGGGTCAGTCTATAGGCACAGTGTGTACAGAATTAAGCTCACTCACAGTAGGGCCAGCTCAGCGGTGGTCATCTGTGTATGGTTTACTGCAATGAATGGCATTGTATGCATCCCAAATGGCACCCTATGACCTATATAGGGCACTACTTTTGAACAGGACCCATAGATGTTGCCAGGGGTGCAACTTTGGATTTACCAAACCATATATATACATATTATTTTATCCAGTTGGATTATCACTCCAAACAGCCTACCAGATTGCTCGGAGGTGTCCGCATGGTCCTAAAGCACACCAGGCCTCGTTTTGCATCACATTCCAATGATAAAACTGGGAGGGGGCAAAATTGTTATTTCAGAATGTGGGGAGGACTGTCCTCAGTGAAAGTTGGGTGTTACCCATAATAAAGTGTTCGCAAAAGGTATTCTGTTATAACCTACATATAACCTACACTGCATGACATCATATTTCATACATGATATATGACATATGACATATGTCTTATAGCTTAGCGTTAGAGGCTATGTTTTATAGTGTTGGGTTAGAAATAGGCCATAGATGTCAGGGTTAGAGGCTGTGTGTTATAGCTTAGAGTTGACCCCATTGACCCCATCTCACAGCATTTGCCTCCTCTCCTCATCTCGTCTTCCTCACTCAATCTCGTTTGTTTCTCAAGACCTTCTCATCTGCATGGCAGATGTGACTTCTGCCTCCAGTCACGGAATCCTTCTTTTAGATGATGTGAGAAGGATTCGACTATGTAGAGCAGAAGCAAAATGATAGTGCAGATGTGTCAACCAGTGAACAATCCAGATAGGAATACGTCCTAAATGGATCCCTATTCCATATATAGTGCATTAGGGGCTCTGGTCAAAACTATGCATTATACAGGAAATAGGGTGCCTTTTGGGACCCAAAGAGGAATACATCTCTTTCAGTATAAACAGAATATTGTAATATTGTACACAAACTGATAGCCTAATAATAACCGACAGAGTGTTGTGGTTTAGATATAGGTATAAAATACATCAGAGGAAAATGTGCCATGAGAAATTATATAATGCAACAGACCTACTGAATATTTTTCACTACGAAGATCCCCCATTCAGCAGAAAATGACAGGAAATAACGGGGATAATTCAATATTGCTATTTTTTTGTCGGTCTATTTTATCCCAAATGGTGTCCCTACCAATTGACAGTAATATTTTTCCACCTTTCAATGTAAAGTTTTAAGCCAGGTGCGTCTGTGGAAAGCCCCGCCCACTTGGCCATTGCACTAAAATATGATTGGCAGGGGAACTACAGCTGCTGCGCTCGAGTCATGGTGGAGGTTGCGGTTCTGGGGAAAGGCTCTTAAAGAGTTGTACTACTTTTCAGCATGTCGGTCGAACTCGATTTAGAAAGACCGGATTTAATGGGTATACGATGCGGACCACTTCAGACGTAGCCTAATAGTCACGAAAACGGAGGAAAAGTTGGATCTTGAACGCTGTGGTAAAATGTAACCCTTTTTCTTAGCGCACCAGTCAACAGCCCTGGGCAACAAATATGGCTACTTGGGTCTACTCTTCTTTCTATTTGGGATGAAAGGCGACACAATTTGGCTATGCACTACAATCGTGGGACTACGACTCAACTCTTCCAAGAAGTGACCTATCCAGAAATGGTTACGGCTGAACTGTATAGAGATCTTAAAGTGGTCAGCTGATAAAACGTAGGCAACGCGGTAGTCGTGCAAATAGCAGCGAGTTGAGAGAGATGGAGTCTAAGCACAAAGAGTTGTTAGATAAATGCTACCAGAACTTACTGGAGTCAATAACACATGCAGATCGGGTCGTGGAGGTGTTGTCTCAAACTGGTATCCTCACCCAATCGGAACGTTATGAACTGGGTCACAACTGCTCGTCCAACTCGGAGAAAGTGGTCCTTCTCCTGAAAATCTTGATAAGCAAAGAGAGAGACCATTTCAAAGACCTTTGCGCTGCCCTAGAAAAGACGCACCCTCACCTGAATTCTGCACTTTTAATGAACGGCGTTGGAGACGTAGATCATTCATCTGGTGAGAAATTACAATCCTCAAATCAAATGTCAAAGAATGTCATTATATTCGCATATTGTGAATAGCCTAAATATGGGTCAGAAATCTGTCAAATTCAGTCGTTGAGATGATCAAGACTATCACAAGTTGATGTAAACAACTTGACGTCACTCTGCCCCATGTGTGGTCTCAGTCCCACGTTCATTATGGACATCTGCCACATCTGGTGGTCCACTTTAAGATTTGATCTAGTGTCTGTCTCTCTCTCTCTCTCTCTCTCTCTCTCTGTGTGTTCTCCATTCCAACCTAATCCACTTGATTCAAACATTTACATGCTTTGCAAGAACAATTTCCCTAATAATCCTGTTTTCATGGATACATGAGGGCACTGATGAACGCAAAAACGTTCTAATCAAAACATTCTACCACAGCGACCATGTTATTTTTTCTAAGCATATTTCATTCTGAGTTTGGACATACTGTATAAGGTTTGTATGTGAAAACTACTTCTTCAGTTGTTATGAGTTCACTTCACTCTCTTTAAAGAGGGATGCTCACTTCACTCTCTTTAAAGAGGGAGGCTCACTTCACTCTCGGTAAAGAGGGAGGCTCACTTCACTCTCGGTAAAGAGGGAGGCTCACTTCACTCTCGGTAAAGAGGGAGGCTCACTTCACTCTCGGTAAAGAGGGAGGCTCACTTCACTCTCGGTAAAGAGGGAGGCTCACTTCACTCTCGGTAAAGAGGGAGGCTCACTTCACTCTCGGTAAAGAGGGAGGCTCACTTCACTCTCGGTAAAGAGGGAGGCTCACTTCACTCTCGGTAAAGAGGGAGGCTCACTTCACTCTCGGTAAAGAGGGAGGCTCACTTCACTCTCGGTAAAGAGGGAGGCTCACTTCACTCTCGGTAAAGAGGGAGGCTCACTTCACTCTCGGTAAAGAGGGAGGCTCACTTCACTCTTGGTAAAGAGGGAGGCTCGCGGCTGGTGCTAGCACATGTGCAGATCAAATACAACACTGGAACGCCGTTTAAGGTGTTTACGTGTCCTACTAATTCTAAAGATTGCTCAGAAAAGCAGGTGTTTTAATTAGAGGTCAACCGATTATGATTTTTCACTACCGATACCGATTATTGGAGGACCAGAAAAGCCAATACCGATTAATCGGACGATATACAACAATGACAATTACAACAATACTGAATGAACAATGAACACTTATTTTAACTTAATATAATACATAACATCTATTTAGTCTCAAATAAATAATGAAACATGCTTAATTTGGTTTAAATAATGGAAAAACACAGTGTTGGAGAACAAAGTAAAAGTGCAATATGTGCCATGTAAAAAAGCTAACGTTTAAGTTCCTTGCTCAGAACATGAGAACATATGAAAGCTGGTGGTTCAATATTCCCAGTTCTTCAATATTCCCAGTTAAGACGTTTTAGGGTATATGTGATACAAATTGTATAGAGAGAAATAGTCGATGCATCATAATTCTGACTATTGGATGTTCTAATAGGCACTAGTATTGCCAGCCTAATCTCAGCAGTTGATAGGCTTGAAGTCATGAACAGCTTGTGAATCAAGCATTGCTAAGAGCTGTTGGCAAATGCAGTAAAGTCTGAATGAATGCTTACGAGCCTGCTGCCACCCATCCCCGCTCAGTCAGACTGCTCTATCAAATATCAAATCATAGACTTAATTATAATATAATAAACACATAAATACGAGCCTTTGGCCATTAATATGGTGAAATCCGGAAACTATAATTTCGAAAACAAAACTTTTTTTCTTTCAGTGAAATACGGAACCATTAAGTATTTTATTGAACATGTGGCAACCCTAAGTCTAAATATTTCTGTTACATTGCACAACCTTCAATGTTATGTCATAATTACGTAAAATTCTGTCAAATTAGTTCTCAACGAGCCAGGCGGCCCAAACCGTTACATATACTCTGACTCTGCGTGCAATGAACGCAAGAGAAGTGACACAATTTCCCTAGTTAATATTGCCTGCTAACATGATTTTATTTTAACTAAATATGCAGGTTTAAAAAAAATGCACTTCTGTGTATTGATTTTAAGAAAGGCATTGATGTTTATGGTTAGGTACATTCGTGCAATGATTGTGCTTTTTTCGCGAATGCGCTTTTGTTAAATCATCCCCGTTTGGCGAAGTAAGCTGTGATTCGATGATAAATTAACAGGCACCGCATTTATTATATGCAACGCAGGACAAGCTAGTTAACCTAGTAATATTATCAACCATGTGTAGTTAACTAGTGATTATGTGAAGATTGATTGTTTTTTATAAGATAAGTTGCTAGCTAGCATTAAACTTATCTTGGCACCTTGCTGCACTCGTGTAACAGGTGTGCAGCCTGACACGCAGTTTCCTCATGGAATGCAATGTAATCGGCCATAATCGGCGCCCAAAAATGCCAACTACCGATTGTTATGGAAACTTGAAATCGGCCCTAATTAATCGGTCGACCTTTATCGTTGTATGCTTACTTCGATTTTTATCTTATGCCGATTTAAAATATCAAAGTAAGGATTTTACATGGCCTCCTGAGAGGCGAAGCTGTCTAAGGCACTGCATTGCAATGCTAGAGGCGTCACTACAGACTCTGGTTTGTTCCCAGGCTGTGTCACAACCGGGAGTCCCATAGGGCGGCGCACAATTGGCCCTTCACTGTCTGGGTTAGAGGAGGGTTTGGCCGGGGGGGGCGTCATTGTAAATAAGAATTTGTTCTTAACTAACTTGCCTAGTTAAATAAAGTTTAAATAAGAAAAATATAATCTGCCTACTGCCATAATGAGTTTAATATCACATTATTACTGTGCATGTAAACATACTCAATGATAGCAATGGGGTTGACAAGAAGACAAACAGATCTGGGACCAGGTTACTGCTCCTTATCCACATATTTAATGTGTGCTGTTCAACAGTATCGCTTCCTCCACTGTCTCTGTCCCATACCGAACTCCGAACTAGTGATCCTCTGCTCGCAAACACACGTGACCACCATCCTGGACAACGAACCAATTGATTGAGCTATACAAAATTATCCAATTGGATAGCTCCATTGGCGATTTCAAACTAGCTGCGGAGTGAGTTTACTGCACATTCCTAATAATTTTATACCTGTACTATTACTGCACATTCCTAACACTGTTATACCTGAACTATTACTGCACATTCCTAACACTGCTATACCTGCACTATTACTGCACATTCCTAACACTGCTATACCTGCACTATTACTGCACATTCCTAACACTGCTATACCTGCACTATTACTGCACATTCCTAACACTGCTATACCTGAACTATTACTGCACATTCCTAACACTGTTATACCTGAACCATTACTGCACATTCCTAACACTGTTATACCTGCACTATTACTGCACATTCCTAACTCTGCTTTACCTGCATGATCACTAGGTCTATATATTTACTCGAAAAGGACCACCTACTCTATAACCATAATCTGCCAATGTTCTTATTGCTTTTGACAGAGTCCAGTGTTTAGTAGCTGTAAGGTTAAGAGGAGAAGATGTTTTTTAGCAGCATATTACCTCAAAGCCTCCTGTGCAGCTGCTCACTTTGTCTATTCTATGACTTATTTACCCCTAACCCACATTCAGAATATGTTTGGGGTAATTTTCGCCCTTTGTGTTCCTGAAAGCATCTGCCCCGTGCCATCGTTTCCTTTCAACCTCATATGAAATTAGGCCCCCCCCCACTGCAAAATCCGGAAGCTGGGGATATTATGTTTGGCATATTTTAGCTGCTATGGTTAATATGCTAATGTATGCGTCATTAGCAGTCAATGTAGTTCAATCTGCTTCAGCTCAATATTATGATAATTGGGCATAATTTCAAAATGTGTCAATATAACCTGCCTCTCGAGTAGTTTATTAAAGACGTATGTATAGGCTGCGTTTTACACAGGCATCACAATTATTGGCAAAAGAGCTGATGTGATTGGTCAAAAGACCAATTCGTGGAAAAGTATCAGAATTGGGTTGCCTGTGTAAACATAGCCATATTCATAGCGTTTAACCGCTGCATTTGATGACACATTTTTGTGAGGTTGCGGCCTACCTATCTATAGTTAATGTGTTATTACACTTCAATGGTGCAAGTCTGTTGTTAGGCGTTGACAGGCTCCATTGAGTTGAACGAAACTCAAGTTTGACTTATTGACCACACCAGCCATGCATGTGCCTCGGGTTGATTTTGTCCATCCATATCAGACACGATCATGACACGCAGGTGAAAAAATTCAAAAACTATATTAATTTGGGGGCATGTCAAACACACATGAAACATTCATGAAAATTTAGCTAGTTCTGTCCTGGAAGATGAACATTGGGTTGTTATTTTACCTGAAACGCATATGATATTTTGTAGAATTTTGACAAGCAAACAAAATCATGTTTTTCTCTACTCCAAATATTAACACTAGAAAAGCTGGGCATCTAACAATCGCGTTATGAGCCATTGCATTCTAACAGTCTTAATAAAAACATTTAATATATACACTACCGTTCAAAAGTTTGGAGAAATAGAAATGTCCTTGTTTTTGAAAGAAAATCATTTTTTTTGTCCATTAAAATAACATCAAATTGATCAGAACAGTGTCTATACAGTGTAGACATTGTTTATGTTGTAAATGACTACTGTAGCTGGAAGCTAATTTTTAATGGAATATCTACATACATGGCAAGAAAAAGTATGTGAACCCTTTGGAATTACCTGAATTTCTGCACAAGTTGGTCATCAAATTTGATCTGTTCTTCATCTAACTCACAACAATAGACAAACATACTGTGCTTAAACTAATAACACACAAATTATTGTATTTTTCTTGTCTATATTGAATACATAATTTAAACATTCATTGTGTAGGTTGGAAAAAGTATGTGAAACCCTAGGCTAATGACTTCTCCAAAAGCTAATTGGAGTCAGGAGTTAGCTAACCTGGAGTCCAATCAAATTTGAGTTTGCTATCACAAGAAGCATTGCCTGATGTGAACCATGACTCGAACAAAAGAGATCTCAGAAGACCTAAGATTAAGAATTGTTGACTTGCATAAAGCTGGAAAGGGTTAGTAAAGTATCTCTAAAAGCCTTGATGTTCATCAGTCCACGGTAAGACAAATTGTCTATAAATGGAGAAAGTTCAGCACTGTTGCTACTCTCCCTAGGAGTGGCCGTTCTGCAAAAATGACTGCAAGAGCACAGCGCAGAATGCTCAATGAGGTTAAGAAGAATCTAGAGTGTTAGCTAAAGACTTACATAAATCTCTGGAACATGCTCTCTGTCGAGACTACGATACATAAATCACTAAACAAGAATGGTGTTCATGGGAGGACACCACGGAAGAAGCCACTGCTGTCCAAAAAAAACATTGCTGCACGTCTGAAGTTTGGAAAAGTGCACCTGGATGTTACACAGCGCTACTGGCAAAATATTTTGTGGACAGATGAAACTACAGTTGAGTTGTTTGGAAGGAACACACAACACTGTGTGGAGAAAAAAAAGCCCCAGCACACCAACATTAAAATCTCATCCCAACTGTAAAGTATGGCGGAGGGAGCATCATGGTTTGGGGCTGTTTTGCTGCCTCAGTGCCTGGAAAGCTTGCTATCATTGACGGAAAAATGAATTCCCAAGTTTATCAAGACATTTAGCAGGAGAATATAAGGGTCTCTGTCTGCCAATTGAAGCTCAACAAAATTTGGGTGAAGCAACAGGACAACGACCCAACACACAGAAGTAGATCAACAACAGAATGGCTTCAAGAGAAGAAAATATGCCTTCTGGAGTGGCCCAGTCAGAGTCCTGACCTCAACCCGTTTGAGATGCTGTGGCATGACCTCGAGAGCAGTTCACACCAGACATCCCAAGAATATTGCTGAACTGAAACAGTTTTGTAAAGAGGAATGGTCCAAAATTAGTCCTGACCATTGTGCAGGTCTGATCCGCAACTACAGAAAACATTTCGTTGAGGTTATTGCCACCAAAGGAGGGTCAACCAGCTATTTAATCCAAGGGTTCACATACTTTTCCCACCCTGCACTGTGAATGTTTATACATTGTGTTCAATAAAGAAATGAAAACTTATAATTGTTTGTGTGTTATTAGTTTAAGTAGTCTGTGTTTGTCTATTGTTGTGACCTAGATGAAGATCAGATATAATTTTATGACCAATTTATGCAGAAATCCAGGTATTTCCAAAGGGTTCACATACTTTTTCTTGCTACTGTAGGCATACATATTAAAGAACGTCAACAGGGAAGAGGTGACTCCTGGGTTGCCTGCCTTCTAGGCAGAGTTGCAAGGAAAAAGCCATATCTCAGACTGGACAATAAAAATATAAGATTAAGATGGGCAAAAGACCACAGACACTGGACAGAGGACCTCTGCATAGAGGCTAGCATCTCAGAGTCTCCTCTTCACTGTTGATGTTGAGACTGATGTTTTGCAGATACTATTTAATGAAGGTGCCAGTTGAGGACTTGTGAGGCGTCTGTTTCTCAAACTAGACATTGTAATGTACTTGTCCTCTTTCTCAGTTGTGCACCGGGGCCTCCCACTCCTCTTTCTATTCTGGTTAGAGACAATTTGCGCTGTTCTGTGAAGGGAGTAGTACATTTACATTTAAGTCATTTAGCAGACGCTCTTATCCAGAGCGACTTACAAATTGGTGCATTCACCTTATGACATCCAGTGGAACAGCCACTTTACAATAGTGCATCTAAATCTTTTAAGGGGGGAGTGAGAAGGATTACTTTATCCTATCCTAGGTATTCCTTAAAGAGGTGGGGTTTCAGGTGTCTCCGGAAGGTGGTGATTGACTCCGCTGTCCTGGCTTCGTGAGGAAGTTTGTTCCACCATTGGGGGGCCAGAGCAGCGAACAGTTTTGACTGGGCTGAGCGGGAACTGTACTTCCTCAGTGGTAGGGAGGCGAGCAGGCCAGAGGTGGATGAACGCAGTGCCCTTGTTTGGGTGTAGGGCCTGATCAGAGCCTGGAGGTACTGAGGTGCCGTTCCCCTCACAGCTCCGTAGGCAAGCACCATGGTCTTGTAGCGGATGCGAGCTTCAACTGGAAGCCAGTGGAGAGAGCGGAGGAGCGGGGTGACGTGAGAGAACTTAGGAAGGTTGAACACCAGACGGGCTGCGGCGTTCTGGATGAGTTGTAGGGGTTTAATGGCACAGGCAGGGAGCCCAGCCAACAGCGAGTTGCAGTAATCCAGACGGGAGATGACAAGTGCCTGGATTAGGACCTGCGCCGCTTCCTGTGTGAGGCAGGGTCGTACTCTGCGGATGTTGTAGAGCATGAACCTACAGGAACGGGCCACCGCCTTGATGTTAGTTGAGAACGACAGGGTGTTGTTCAGGATCACGCCAAGGTTCTTAGCGCTCTGGGAGGAGGACACAATGGAGTTGTCAACCGTGATGGCGAGATCATGGAACGGGCAGTCCTTCCCCGGGAGGAAGAGCAGCTCCGTCTTGCCGAGGTTCAGCTTGAGGTGGTGATCCGTCATCCACACTGATATGTCTGCCAGACATGCAGAGATGCGATTCGCCACCTGGTCATCAGAAGGGGGAAAGGAGAAGATTAATTGTGTGTCGTCTGCATAGCAATGATAGGAGAGACCATGTGAGGTTATGACAGAGCCAAGTGACTTGGTGTATAGCGAGAATAGGAGATGGCCTAGAACAGAGCCCTGGGGGACGCCAGTGGTGAGAGCGCGTGGTGAGGAGACAGATTCTCGCCACGCCACCTGGTAGGAGCGACCTGTCAGGTAGGACGCAATCCAAGCGTGGGCCGCGCCGGAGATGCCCAACTCGGAGAGGGTGGAGAGGAGGATCTGATGGTTCACAGTATCGAAGGCAGCCGATAGGTCTAGAAGGATGAGAGCAGAGGAGAGAGAGTTAGCTTTAGCAGTGCGGAGCGCCTCCGTGATACAGAGAAGAGCAGTCTCAGTTGAATGACTAGTCTTGAAACCTGACTGATTTGGATCAAGAAGGTCATTCTGAGAGAGATAGCGGGAGAGCTGGCCAAGGACGGCACGTTCAAGAGTTTTGGAGAGAAAAGAAAGAAGGGATACTGGTCTGTAGTTGTTGACATCGGAGGGATCGAGTGTAGGTTTTTTCAGAAGGGGTGCAACTCTCGCTCTAGTACACAGCGTTGTACGAGATCTTCAGTTTCTTGGCAATTTCTCACATGGAATAGCCTTCATTTCTCAGAAGAAGAATAGACTGATGAGTTTCAGAAGAAAGTTCTTTGTTTCTGGCAATTTTGAGCCTGTAATCGAACCCACAAGTGCTGATGTTCCAGATACTCAACTAGTCTAAAGAAGGCCAGTTTTATTGCTTCTTTAATCAACACAACAGTTTTCCACTGTGCTAACATAATTGCAAAAGGGTTTTCTAATGATCAATTAGCCTTTTAAAATGATAAACTTGGATTAGCTAACACAACGTGGCATTGGAACACAGGAGTGTTGGTTGCTGATAATGGTCCTTTTCCAGCTACAATAGTCATTTACAACATTAATAATGTCTACACTGTATTTTTGATCAATTTGATGTTATTTTAATGGACAAAAAGGCATTATTATTTTAAAAACCAAAAACAAGGACATTCTAAGTGACCCCAGACTTTTGAATGGTAGTGTACTATTGCAAAAACGTATAATTTCTAATCAAATCAAAGTTTATTTGTCATGTGCACCGAATACAACAGGTGTAGACCTTACAATGAAATGCTTACTTACAGGCTCTAACCAATAGTGCATAAAAGGTATTAGGTGAACAATAGGTAGGAAAATAAATAAAACAACAGTAAAAAGACAGGCTATATACAGTAGTGAGGCTATAAAAGTAGTGAGGCTACATACAGACACTGGTTAGTCAGGCTGATTGAGGTAGTATGTACATGTAGATATGGTTAAAGTGACTATGCATATATGATAAACAGAGAGTAGCAGTAGCGTAAAAGAAGGGGTTGGCGGGTGGTGGGTGGGACACAATGAAGATAGCCCCGTTAGCCAATGTGCGGGAGCACTGGTTGGTCGGCCCATTTGAGGTAGTATGTACATGAATGTATAGTTAGAGTGACTGCATATATGATTTGGTTATGTTTATGCAGGTTTTAGGTAGGCCTACCATTAGAATACCAAACCCCCCCCCAAACATATTCAGTAGTTTGTTACTGTAGGCCAGGGACCCACAATTACATTCAGCCGTGGGCAGATTTCTCCTTGAGCGGATGGTCGGGGCGCCAGAACATAGTTATATAGTGCCTTCAGAAAGTATTCACATCCATTGACTTTTTCCACATTTTGTTATGTTCCTGCCTGAAATGGATTCAATTGAGATTTTGTTCCCCTGGCCTGCACACAATATCCCATAATGTCAAAGTTACAAATTAATACAAATTATAAACCTGAAATGTCTTGAGTCAATAAGTATCCAACCCCTTTATGACAAGCCTAAATAAGTTCAGGAGTAAAACTTTTCTTAACAGGTCACATAATAAGTTGTATGGACTCACTCTGTATGCAGTAATGGTGTTTAACGTGATTTTTGAATGACTGACTCATCTCTGTACCCCACACACAATTATCTGAAAGGTCCCTTAGTCGAGCAGTGAATTTCAAACACCAGAATCAACCACAAAGACTAGGGAAAGAAACCAATGTAGAGGATAATGGTGACTTTAAAACAGTTGCCGAGTTTAATTGCTGTGTTAGCAGAAAACAACAGTAAGAAGGAAGCGTGTACAGCCTGTTCAGAATAAAAATATTCCAAAACATGCATCCATTTTGCAACAAGGCACTAAAGTAATAGTGTAAAAAATGTGGCAGAGCGATTTGTCCTGAATAGAAAGTGTTTAATATAACACATTACTGAATACCACTCTTCATATTTTTAAAATATTTTTTATATTTTTTATTTTGACCTTTATTTAACTAGGCAAGTCAGTTAAGAACAAATTCTTATTTTCAATGACGGCCTAGGAACAGTTGGTTAACTGCCTGTTCAGGGGCAGTGGTGGCTGCATCATGTTATGGGTATGCTTGTAATCATTAAGGACTGGGGAGTTTTTCAGGAATAAAAATACATGTAATAAACTAAGCACAGCCAAAATCCTAGAGGTTTTCACCTGGTTCAGTCTGCTTTCCACTAGACACATGGAGATTAAATCAACTTTCAGCAGGACAATAACCCTAAAACACAAGGCCAAATCTACACTTGTGTTGCTTACCAAGAAGACCGTGAATGTTCCTGAGTTAATTTTGACTTAAATCTACCTCTAGGACGATACCTGAAAAATGGTTGTCTAGCAATGATCAACTACCAATTTGACAGAGCTTGAAGAAGTTTGAAAATAATAATCGGCAAATGTTACCCAGAGAGACACACAGCTATAATCGCTGCCAAAGGTGCTTCTACAAAGTATTGACTCAGGTGTGAATGAGATATTTCTATATTTATTTTTCAATACATTTGCAAAAATTTCTAAAACATGTTTTCACTTTGTAATTATGGGGTATAGTGTGTAGATGGGTGAGAACAAATATATATTTAATCTGTTTTGAATTCAGGTTGTAACACAACAAAATGTGTAATAAGTCAAGGGGTATGAATACTTTCTGAATGCACTGTAAATAATTTGTACACTGCAAATTGACAGCAAGAACCCAAAACAGATATAGTATTTGAGAAAAACGAAATGATTTCAACCCTTGATTACATTGGGATACAATCACATATGCCTCTCTATTTATGTGTGGAAATACTTGGGAACAGATTTCCAAAATCCAAAACACTGAGCTAATTTCCTGGTGATTTTACAGTCTTTTATGTCCAAGAACAACAATTCTAAAAGAAATATACACATTTTGTTTTGCTCAGAAAACTCTGCAAATTTGGCCCTCGGCGCCGCCTATTTGGGCACTCTGCTGCAGGCTATATGTAAAAATGAAAAACCACAAAACAAATCAATTATATTTCAAAAGAACATCATATTTTATGTTCTGTTACTAGTCTGGGTTTAGTAGCCCTGGGCTATGCTGCCATAAGTGCTCACATGTAGAACTCTGTAGCTGCTGTAATATTTGACAAAAAAGTGATATTTTGAAATGGAAACCATGCCTTAATTTTAAGTTGTTTGGCAAATGTATTATCAGGTTTGAAGGTAAGACCCAGATGCAGACTGTGTCGAAGTAACAATGTTTGTTACAGCAACAGAGCCAGGCAAACAACAGTTCATGGCAGGCAGGGGTCGGTAATCCAGAGTAGTGGGGCAAAGGTACAGGACAGCAGGCAGGCTCAGGGTCAGGTCAGGCAGAGGTCGGTAATCCAGAGGTGGGGCAAAGGTATAGGACGGCAGGCTCAGGGTCAGGGGCAGGCAGAGTGGTCAGGCAGGCCGGCTCAGAGTCAGGACAGGCAAGGGTCAAAACCAGGTAGGCGAGAAAAAAAGAGAGACTGGGGAAAAGCAGGAGCTGAGACAAAACGCTGGTTGACTTGACAAACAAGACGAACTGGCAACAGACAAATAGAGAACACGGGTATAAATACACAGTGGATAAAGGGGAAGATGGGCGACACCTGGAGGGGGGTGGAGACAATCACAAAGACCGGTGAAACAGATCAGGGTGTGACATGTATGTGTTTTAGAAACCTTAGAACCTGCTCTTTCTGATATGAAGGTTTTTTGTACGTGGGGTTGTATGCTCCTGAAAACCAATGAGTAGATGGGGAGGCGGGACTTGCAGCGTGTCAAGCGTCTCTAATAGAACCAAGTTCTGTTTTAGCGCCTGGCTACACAGACACTTGTTCATGTGCACAAGCGCTGTGGGTGAAATGATTGAATAACATGTACAGTGCACATTTTGTTACATTACAGCCTTATTCTAAAAATGATTACATTTATTTCCCCCCCTCATCAATTTACACACCATACCCCATAATGACAAAGCAAAAACAGGTTTTTAGACATTTTTGCAAATGTATATAATAAATAAAAAAATCACATTTACATAAGTATTCGGACAGTTTGCTCAATACTTTATTGTAGTACCTTTGGCAGCGATTACAGCTTTGAGTCTTGGTTATGATGCTACAAGCTTGGCACACCTGTATTTGGGGAGTTTCTCTCTGCAGATCCTCTCAAGCTCTGTCAGGTTGAATGGGAAGCGTGGCTGCACGGCTGTTTTCAGGTCTCACCAGAGATGTTTGATCGGGTTCAAGTTGGAGCTCTGGCTGGGCCATTCCAGGACATTCAAAGACTTGTTCCAAAGCTTCTCCTGGGTTATCTTGGCTGTGTGCTTAGGTTCGTTGTCCTGTTGGAAGGTGAACCTTTGCCCCAGTCTGAGGTCCTGAGTGCGCTGGAGTAGGTTTTCATCAAGGATCTCTCTGTACTTTGCTTCGTTCATCTTTCCCTTCATCCTGACTAGTCTTCCAGTCCTTGACGCTGAAAAACATCCCCACAGCATGATGCTGCCACCACCATGCTTCATCGTAGGGATGGTGCCAGGTTTCCTCCAGACGTGACACTTGACAGTCAGGCCAAAGAGTTCAATCTTGGTTTCATCAGACCAGAGAATCCTGTTTCTCATGCTCTGTTAGTCCAAGCGTGCTGTCGTGCCTTTTACTGAAGAGTGGATTCCGTTTGGCCACCCTACCATAAAGGCCTGATTGGTGGAGTGCCGCAGAGAGGGTTTTCCTTCTGGAATGTTCTCCCATCTCCACAGAGTAACTCTGGAGCTCTGTCAGGGTGACCATCGGGTTCTTGGTCACCTCAATGACCAAGGCCATTCTCCTCCAATTGCTCAGTTTAGCTTGGCGGCCAGCCCAAGGAAGCGTCTTGGTGGTTCCAAGACGAGGCCACTGTGTTCTTGGGGACCTTCAATGCTGCAGAAATGTTTTGGTACCCTTGTAACGTAACAAAATGTGGAAAAAGGGAAGGGGTCTGAATACTTTCTGAATGCACTGTATGTGTACATTTATTTTGCAACACTTGGCACACGCAACTTGTCTGGTGTGGTGAGTTGAATCCAACTCAAGCTCTTCAAACATTATGTAGTTGTGGCTAGTGTTAATTAATTCATTGGCACTTGTCTTTTGTTGAGCATCTGCAAAGGCTCTTTGCATTTCAAATAATAATTTACATTGCATGTTTCTCCTCCACACAACCATAGTAGCATGTCAATCTTATAATATCAATTATGAATTAACTTACTCAAATTTAGTGCAGTACACTGAATTGTAACAGTAGGCCTATGGCTACTATGGCTGTTAAAATTACATTGTCTTCTCCTGAGTGGCGCAGCGGTCTAAGGCACTGCATCTTAGTGCTCGAGGTGTCTCTAGGCTGAGGTGTCTCTCTCTCCCAGGCTGAGTCGCAGCCGGCCGCGACCGAGAGACCCACGAGACGGCGCACAATTGGTCCAGCGTCGTCAGAGTTAGAAAAAAAATACAATGACATTGTATTATAACAGTAGGCCTATGGCTGTTAAAATGACATGGTCTCTGAATTGTAACCGTAGGCTATGGCTGTTAAAATGACATGGTCTCTGAATTGTAACAGTAGGCCTATGGCTGTTAAAATTACATGGTCTCTGAATTGTAACAGTAGGCCTATGGCTGTTAAAATGACATGGTCTCTGAATTGTAAAAGTAGGCATATGGCTGTTAAAATGACATGGTCTCTGAATTGTAAAAGTAGGCATATGGCTGTTAAAATGACATGGTCTCTGAATTGTAACAGTAGGCCTATGGCTGTTAAAATGACATGGTCTCTGAATTGTAACAGTAGGCCTATGGCTGTTAAAATGACATGGTCTCTGAATTGTAACAGTAGGCCTATGGCTGTTAAAATGACATGGTCTCTGAATTGTAAAAGTAGGCATATGGCTGTTAAAATGACATGGTCTCTGAATTGTAATAGGGCCAATGACTGTTAAAATGGCTACTATAAAGTATCTCATCCTCTGCTATGCCGCTGTCTGTCTGAAGCCTTATATTTCATCCATGCACCCATAGGAGCCCATTAGAAACCACACTCAGTGCATACCAAATGGCACCCCATTTCCTATATAGTGCACTACTTTCGACCACAGTACTATGGGTCCTGGTCGAAATTAGTGCACTGTATAGGGAATAGGGTGCCATTTAGGATGTATTCTCTGTAATCCTACACCACCAGGCTGATGAGCAGTTCACACAGGTCACAATGGGCAGAGGCAGAGAATTAGAGAGGTAGAGAGGGGGGAGTGAAGCGAGAGCGAGGGGGAGATTGAGAGGGAGAACGTGTGAGAGACAGAGAGAGCTGGTGTTACAGTGGGTTCTTCCCCACACTACTGGGCAGACAGGTTCCTCCACTCAGTCACTCCTCCACAGGCCTTTTCCGGGACCTGTGCATCACGTGCCAAACGGAACAAAAACAGACTGAAACAGGGAGGGTACACCTGGGTTCCATTGAAAAACATTTAAAAACATTGTGTCCTAATGAACAGGAGCCTGTCCTGGCAGTCTTAGTCTAATTTTTGTCATTTGGTTAATTAATTAGTCTAGTGATTGTCAAAATGCCGAAAACAGTGGACCATTTTAGTCAACTAAATGTCCTTTTAATTTTTGTCACATTTTAGTCACAGCACATGTTTATTACCTCATTAACCTATTGTAAACATAGTGATTTACAGTGACTTTCATGTGCACAAACATACATTCAGTGCCATCAGAAATGGAAGATGGCGCCATACTGGATTGCTGCTTTTTGCAAGCTCCGACCTAACTTTGCTATTTTGTGATTCTTTTGTCGTTTACTTTTACTTTATTTTCTTAATGTATCCTCTACCATTTCTTACAACCAACAACAACTTTTGACCATCAGATCGGCAGTTACTTACCTCAATTCCGGCTTCAAATTCGACTTCAACTCATTGACCCTGGCCTCCTTCTGTAATTCTGACCCAATTTTTGGGCTACCCAAGAGGAAACGCTGACGTTTCCTGGCAATCTCTTCTCTCCATTTTACTGGCCAATGTTCAGTCACTTGATAATAAGATAGATGACCTCCGATCACGGATTTGCTAATAACGGGACTCCCAAAACTGCAACATGCTCTGCTTTTCTGAAACATGGCTCTCGGACAAGAGAGCCCCCATGGCTATCCAACTCAATGGATTCTCCATTCACCATGCAGACAGGAAAGCGGAGTCGGGAGAAATCCAGGGGGGGATTTGCCTCTTCATCAACAACAACTGGTGTGCTGACTCGAGCACGGTGGAAGTGTTGAACCATTGTTCACTCATCTTAGAATACCTGATGGTCAAATGCCTACCCTTGTGCGGCGGTACAGGTTAGTTGAGGTAATTGAGGTAATATGTACAGTACCAGTCAAAAGTTTGGACACATCTAGTCATTCAAGGGTTTTTCTTTATTTTTTACTATTTTCTACATTGTAGAATAATAGTGAAGACATCAGTACTATGAAATAACACATATAGAATCATATAGTAACCAAAAATGTGTGAAACAAATCAAAATATATTTTATTTTTGAGATTCTTCAAAGTAGTGCCCCTTTGCCTTGATGACAGCTTTGCACACTCTTGGCATTCTCTCAACCAGCTTTGCCTGGAACGCTTTTCCAACAGTCTTGAAGGAGTTCCCACATATGCTGAGCACTGGTTGGCTGCTTTTCCTTCCCTCTGCGGTCCAACTCATCCCAAACCATCTCAATTGGGTTGAGATCAGGTGATTGTGGAGGCCAGGTCATCTGATGCAGCACTCCATCACTATCCTTGGTCAAATATCCCTTACACAGCCTGGAGGTGTGTTTGGGACATTGCCCCGTTGAAAAAAAATATGCTACTCCCACTAAGTGCAAACCAGATGGGATGGCGTATCGCTGCAGAATGCTGGGATAGCCATAGTGGTTAAGTGTGCCTTGAATTCTAAATAAATCACCAACAGTGTCACTAGCAAATCACCATCACACCTCCTCCTCCATGCTTCACAGTGGGAACCGCACATGCGGAGATCATCAATTCACCTACTCTGCGTCTCAAAAAGACACGGCAGTTGGAACCAAAAATCTAATTTGGACTCATCAGACCAAAGGACAGATTTCCAATGGTCTAATATCCATTGCTCGTGTTTCTTGGCCCAAGCAAGTCACTTTTTCTTATTGGTGTCCTTTAGGAGTGGTTTCTTTGCAGCAATTCGACCATGAAAGCCTGATTCACGCAGTCTCCTCTGAACAGTTGATTTTGAGATGTGTCTGTTACTTGAATTCTGTGAAGCATTTGTTTGGGCTGCAGTTTCTGAGGCTGGTAACTCGAATGAACTTACCCTATGAAGCAGAGGTAACTCTGGGTCTTCCTTTCCTGTGGCGGTCCTCATGAGAGCCAATTTCATCATAAGCGCTTGATGTTTTTTGTGACTGAACTTGAAGAAACTTTAAAAGTTCTTGACATTTTCCATATTAAATGACTTTCATGTCTTAAAGTAATGATGCACTGTTGTCTCTCTTTGCTTATTTGAGCTGTTCTTGTCATAATATGGACTTTGTATTTTACCAAACAGGGCTATCTTCTGTATACCACCCCTACCTTGAGAGAATGCCAAGAGTGTGCAAAGCTGTCGTCAAGGCAAAGGGTGGCTACTTTGAAGAATTTCAAATATAAAATATATTTTGATTTGTTTAACACTTTTGTGGTTACTACATGATTCCATATGTGTTATTTCATAGTTTTGATGTCATCACTATTATTCTACAATGTAGAAAATAGTTAAAATAAAGAAAAACCCTTTAATGAGTAGGTGTGTTCAAACGTTTGACTGGTACTGTACATGTAGGTATGGGTAAAGTGACTGCATAAATAATAATCAGCGAGGAGCAACAGCGTATAAAAGGGGGTCAATGGAAATTGTCCGGGTAGCCATTTGATTAATTCTTTAGTAGTCTTATGACTTGGGGGTAGAAGCTGTTAAGGAGCCTTTTGGACCTAGTCTTGGCGCTCTGGTACCACTTGTCGTGCGGTAGCCGAGAGAACAGTCTATGACTTGGGTGGCTGGAGTCTTTGACAATTTTTAGGGCCTTCCTCTGACACCAGCTGGTACAGAGTTCCTGGATTGCAGGAAGCTTGGTCCCAGTGATTTATTGGGCCGTACGCACTAGAGGTTGACCGATTTTATGATTTTTCAACGCCGATACAGATTATTGGAGGACCAAAAGCCAATACCAATTAATCGGCCAAATTATTATTATTATAATTTTTTTTTTTTTTGTATTAATGACGATTACAACAATACTGAATGAACATTTATTTCAACCTATTATAATACATCAATAAAATCAATTTAGCCTCAAGTAAATAATGAAACATGTTCAATTTGGTTTAAATAATGCAAAAACAAAGTGTTGGAGAAGAAAGTAAAACTGCAATATGTGCTATGTAAGAAAGCTAACGTTTCAGTTCCTTGCTCAGAACATGAAAACATGAAAGCTGGTGGTTCCTTTTAACATGCGTCTTCAATATTCCCAGGTAAGAAGTTTTAGGTTGTAGCTATTATAGGAATTATAGGACTATTTCCCTCTATACCATTTGTATTTCATTAACCTTTGACGATTGGATGTTCTTATAGGCACTTTAGTATTGCCAGTGTAACAGTATAGCTTCCGTCCCTCTCCTCGCTCCTCACTGGGGTCAAACCAGCAACACAACGACAATTAGCGCACGCTAACTTGCTAGCCATTTCACTTCGGTTACACACGCCTCATCTCGGGAGTTGATAGGCTTGAAGTCATAAACAGCGCAATGCTTGACGCACAATGAAGAGCTGCTGGCAAAATGCACGAAAGTGCTGTTTGAATGAATGTTTACGCACCTGCTTCTGCCTACCACCGCTCAGTCAGATTCTTAGATACTTGTATGCTTGTATGCTCAGTCAGATTATATGCAACGCAGGTCACGCTAGATAATATCTAGTAATATCATCAACCATGTGTAGTTAACTAGTGATTTATGATTGATTGTTTTTTATAATATAATTTTATGCTAGCTAGCAACTTACCTTGGCTTACTGCATTTGCGTAACAGGCAGTCTCCTTGTGGAGTGCAACAAGAGAGAGACGCAGGTCGTTATTGCATTGGACTAGTTTTTCAAATGGATTTTTACCTTGATTTAACTAGGCAAGTTAGTTAAGAACAAATTCTTATTTTCAATGACAGCCTAGGAACAGTGGGTTAACTGCCTTGTTCAGGGGCAGAATGACTCTTAACTGACATACAGAGATTTAAAAAAAGGCAAATCGGCGCCCAAAAATACCGATTTCTGATTGTTATGAAAACTTGAAATCGGCCCCAATTAATCAGCCATTCCGATTAATCGGTCGACCTCTAGTACGCACTACCCTCTGTAGCCCCTTACCTGTCAGATGCTGAGTAGTTGCCATACCAAGCGGTGATGCCACCATGCTCTCAATGGTGCAGCTGTATAACTTTTTGAGGATTTGAGGACCCATGCCAAATCTTTTCAGTCTCCCGAGTGAGAATAGGCATTGTCGTGCCTTCTTCACAACTGCCTTGGTGTGTTTGGACCATGATCGTGCTTTTGTGTGATATGGACGGCAAAGAACTTGAAGCTCTCGACCCGCTCCACTATAACCCCGTCGATGTTAATGGGGGTGTGCTTGGTCCTCCTTTTCCTATAGTCCATGATCAGCTCCTTTGTGTTGCTCACATTGAGGGAGAGGTTGTTGTTGTCCTGGCACCACACTGCCAGGTCACTGGCCTCCTTATAGCCTGTCTCATCATTGTCTGTGATAATGCCTACCACTGCTGTGTCGTCGGTAAAATCAATGATGGTGTTGCAGTTGTGCATGCCATGCAGTCGTGGGTGAACAGGGAGTACAGGAGGGGACTAAACATGCACCCCTGAGGGGCCCCCGTTTTGAGGATCAGTGTGGCAGGTGTGTTGTTGCCTACCCTTACCACCTGGGGTTGGCCCGTCAGGAAGTCCAGGATCCAGTGGCAGAGGAGGTGTTTAGTCCTTAGCCTGGTGTTGAGCTTTGAGGACACTATGGTGTTGAACGCTGAGCTGTAGTCAATGAATAATATTCTCACATAGGTGTTCCTTTTGTCCAGGTGGGAAAGGGCAGTGTGGAGTGCAATAGAGATTGCATCATCTGTGGATCTGTTGGGGCGGAATGCAAATTGTAGGGGTATAGGGTTTTTGAGATGATGGTGTTGATATGAGCGATGACCAGCCTTTCAAAGCACTTCATGGCTACAGATGTGAGTGCTACAGGGTGGTAGTCATTTAGTCAGGTTATCTTGGCTTTCTTGGGCACTGTGACTATGGTGGTCATGAAGATGAAACATGAAGATATTACAGACTCGGTCAGGGAGAGGTTGAAAATGTCAGTGAAGACACTTGCTAGTTGGTCAGCCCATTCTCTGAGTATGTGTCCTGGTAATCCATCTGCCCCTGCGGCCTTGTTATTGTTGATCTGTTTAAAGGTCTTACTCACATCGGCTACGGAGAGTGTGATCACGCAGTTGTCCGGTACAGCTGGTGCTCTCATGTATTGTTCAGTACATGCCTCGAAGCGAGAATAAAAGGCATTTAGCTCTGGTAGGTTCGCATCAATGGTTTGCAAGTCCGGACACATCCGACAGGCATCCGAGCCGGTGTAGATTCAATCTTAGTCTTTATGGACGCTTGTTTGATGGTTCTTCAGAGGGCATAGCGGGATTTCTTATAATCGTCCGGGTTAGTGTCCCGCTCCTAGAAAGCGACAGCTCTAGCATTTTGCTCAGTGCGGATGTTGCCTGATCTATGGCTTGTGGTTGGGATATGTACGTGTAGTCACTGTGGGGATGACAGAATTCATGTGACATAAAAATATAAAAATGTGGTAATACAGATTTACGTTTTTGCCTACATTAAAATCCCTGTCCACTAGGAACACAGCTTCTGGGTGAGCATTCTATTGTTTGCTTATGGCCTCACTAACACCGTTGATTGCGGTGTTAGTGCCTGCATCAATTTGTGGTAGCAAATAGACAGCTACGAAAAATATAGATGAAAACTCTGTTGGGAAATAGCGTGGTCTACTGCTTATCATGAGGTACCTGTACTTCAGGCGACCAAAACCTTGACACTTTCTTAATATTAGAGATCGCGCACCAGCTACTTTTGACAAATAGACAGCGACTATTACCAGAGAGTTTGCTGTTCTGTCTTGCCGATGCACGGAAAACCCAGCCAACTGTATATAATCCATGTCCTCTTGGAATATCTTTCGGGACTTCGTCGATATCGTCGAAGAGTTAACCACCTCTGTCGTTGACTCAAACGAGCAAAAGGACAATATAGGAATAACGTGGAATCATATTACACAGGCTCTGACGCCTGCCACATTTCATTATGGATTTCAATGAAAGACCCAGCCATGATTGCCCAACCATGCCTCTCTACCAGACGAACTCAATGAATTTCATGCTCGCTTTGACAATAGCAACATCGTGCCAGGTGTGAGGTCCTCCACCGACCCAGAAGATTGGGTGATCTCGCTCTCCGAGGCCGACGTGAATAAATTCTTTAATCAGGTCAATACCCGCAAGGCTGTATATTGGCAGTAATTTTCAACCTCTCCTTGTCCCAGTCTGTAATCCTGTAATTTTAAGATGACCACCATCATTCCTGTTCCCAATAACTCTAAGGATTCATGCCACAATGACTGCCACCCTGTAGCACTCACATCTGTAATCATTAAGAGCTTTGAGAGGCTGGATAAGGCACACATCAACTACATCATCCAACATCAACTCCAACATTCCAGACACCCTAAACACACTACCATTTTCATACTGCCCCAACAGATTCATAGATGACGCAATCTCAATTGCACTCCACACTGCCCTCAGTCACCTAGATAAGAGGAATACCTATGTGAGAATGCTGTTCATTGACTACAGCTCAGCGTTCAACACCATTGTCCCCTCCAAGCCTATCACCATGCTTAGGACCCTGGGACTGAACACCTCCCTCTTCATCTGGTTGCTGGACTTCCTGACGGGCCGTCCCCAGCTGTTGCGGGCCATTCCACGCTGACCCTCAACACAGGGGCCTCACAGGGGAGTGTCCCCACCTTTACTCGCTGTTCACCCATGACGGCGTGGCCACGCACGATTCCAACGCCATCATCATCACCTGGCAGTGTGGGGCCGGAACAACAACCTCTCCCTCAACATCAGTAAGACCAAGGTGGGGGGAGCACACCCTATCCAGATTGAAGGGGCTGCATTGGAGCGGGTCGAAATCGGTGTCCAAATCACTAAGAACTTAAAATGGTCCACAGACACGTGCACAGTCGTGAAGAAGGCAAGCAGTACCCGTGCATCAAGTCTGACACCAACAGGCTCCTGAACAGTTTCTATCCCCAAGCCATAACACTTCAAAATAGCTAACAAAATGGCTACACGGACTATCTGAGTTGACCATATTTATTTTACTGTCACTCCAACACACATGCAAAGACTCAGATGAGAGGCAGACCCATAACATGATGCAGCCATCACCATGCTTGAAAATATAAAGATTGGTACTCAGTGATGTATTGTTGGATTTGCCCCAAACATAACACTTTGTATTCAGGACCTAAAGTTAATTTGCCAAATATTTTGCAGTTTTACTTTAGTACCTTATTGCAAACAGGATGCATGTTTTGTAATATTTGTATTCAGTACAGGCTTCTTCCTGTTCATTCTGTCATGTAGGTTAGTTTTGTGGAGTAACTACAATGTTGTTGATCCATCCGCAGTTTTCTCCTATCACAGCCATTAAACTCTGTAACTGTTTTAAAGTCACCGTTGGCCTCATGGTGAAATCAGTGAGCAGTTTGCTTTCTCTCCGACAAATGAGTTAGGAAGGATGCCTGTATCGTTGTAGTGACTGGGTATATTGATACACCATCCAAAGTGTAATAATAACTTCACCATGCTCAAAGGGATATTACATGTTAGCTTTTTTCTTAATTTTTTTTACCCATCAACCAATAGGTGCCCCTCTTTGCGAGGCATTGAAAAACCTCCCTTGTCTTTGTGGTTGAATCTGTGTTTGAAATTCACTGCTCGACTGAGGGACCTTACAGATAATAGTGTGTGTGGGGTACAGAGATAAATCGTCAAAAAAATAATGTTCAACACTATTATTGCACACAGAGTGAGTCCATGCAACTTATTATGTGACTTGTTAAGCAAATGTTTACTCCTGAACTGATTTAGTATTTCCATAACAAAGTGTTGAATACTTATTGGCTCAATACATTTCAGCTTGATTTTTCTACTTCTAATTTTTTTTTCATTTGTAAAAAAATAAAAAATAAACATAATTCCAATTTGGGATATTTAATCCATTTTAAATTCAATCTGTAACACAACAAAATGTAGAAAGGGTAAAGGTTTGTGAGGACTTTCTGAAGGCACTGTAGCCTTGTCCTACCAACATATATTTCAGCATAACATCCTATCGCATGATTCTCTTCCCTGCAGCCAAATTGGCAGAAGAACTCATTACTCTGCAGCAGATTAAAAATCACACCCCTTGACAATTCCCCAGACTGGTGCCACTAACTTTTTCAGTTGGTGACACAAGCCCATGATTTGGTCGCACCAATTTCTTTCTGCAGTGTCACACAATAGAAAAGGATTGTAATCACCTTAAGAAGTCATCCACAGTGCTTTAGACTGTGTAATAGACTACTGAGATGGAAGGCTATTCAATAAATAAGTTGTTTCATCTAACATGTCTAAGCAGGAATGCATGATTCAATATATTTTGATGTGCAACCTAATCCAGTGATTGTCATGAATTGGGAGTTGACAATGTTATTGTTGTTATATTATTCTGTTAAAATAGGGCTCCATCATTTTCTAAATGTTGTTGTTCAATAGAGATGAATTGTCCTACATCTTTATGAGAACTAATATCATAGACACATTTAATTGGAGCTAATTCACCACATGAGGAAGTGAACACTAAATAATAAAAACCCACTGCTAGTAGTCATGTATTAATCTAACAGGAAATGTAATGTTGTCACGACTTCCACCGAAGTCAGGTCCTCTCCTTGTTCGGGCGGCGGTCGGCGTCACCTGTCTTCTAGCCATCGTCGATCCACTTTTCATTTTCCATTTGTTTTGTCTTGGTTTAAATTTCCTCATTTACTTGTTGTGTATTTAACCCTCTGTTCCCCCCATGTCTTTGTGTGGGATTGTGCACGTTCCCCGTGAGCGCACGACGGGCATTTATCTTGTTGTTCTGGATGCCGTTGGTTTTGCTTAATAAATCTCTGGGTTATTACCCAGTTCTGCTCTCCTGTGCCTGACTTCTCCGCCAATTACGCACCTGTCCTATAAAACACGTTGCAATGGACAATTTCACGCATCATATCTTAAAGCCATATCAAATATCTTGGTTGTAAAATAGTTGCTATTTAGCTCAATATTAATAAAAATATATACATTTACATTTACATTTAAGTCATTTAGCAGACGCTCTTATCCAGAGCGACTTACAAATTGGTGCTTTCACCTTATGACATCCAGTGGAACAGCCACTTTACAATAGTGCATCTAGGTCTTTTAAGGGGGGGTGAGAAGGATTACTTTATCCTATCCTAGGTATTCCTTAAAGAGGTGGGGTTTCAGGTGTCTCCGGAAGGTGGTGATTGACTCCGCTGTCCTGGCGTCGTGAGGGAGTTTGTTCCACCATTGGGGGGCCAGAGCAGCGAACAGTTTTGACTGGGCTGAGCGGGAACTGTACTTCCTCAGTGGTAGGGAGGCGTGCAGGCCAGAGGTGGATGAACGCAGTGCCCTTGTTTGGGTGTAGGGCCTGATCAGAGCCTGGAGGTACTGAGGTGCCGTTCCCCTCACAGCTCCGTAGGCAAGCACCATGGTCTTGTAGCGGATGCGAGCTTCAACTGGAAGCCAGTGGAGAGAGCGGAGGAGCGGGGTGACGTGAGAGAACTTGGGAAAGTTGAACACCAGACGGGCTGCGGCGTTCTGGATGAGTTGTAGGGGTTTAATGGCACAGGCAGGGAGCCCAGCCAACAGCGAGTTGCAGTAATCCAGACGGGAGATGACAAGTGCCTGGATTAGGACCTGCGCCGCTTCCTGTGTGAGGCAGGGTCGTACTCTGCGGATGTTGTAGAGCATGAACCTACAGGAACGGGCCACCGCCTTGATGTTAGTTGAGAACGACAGGGTGTTGTCCAGGATCACGCCAAGGTTCTTAGCGCTCTGGGAGGAGGACACGATGGAGTTGTCAACCGTGATGGCGAGATCATGGAACGGGCAGTCCTTCCCGGGAGGAAGAGCAGCTCCGTCTTGCCGAGGTTCAGCTTGAGGTGGTGATCCGTCATCCAAACTGATATGTCTGCCAGACATGCAGAGATGCGATTCGCCACCTGGTCATCAGAGGGGGGAAAGGAGAAGATTAATTGTGTGTCGTCTGCATAGCAATGATAGGAGAGACCATGTGAGGTTATGACAGAGCCAAGTGACTTGGTGTATAGCGAGAATAGGAGAGGGCATAGAACAGAGCCCTGGGGGACACCAGTGGTGAGAGCGCGTGGTGAGGAGACAGATTCTCGCCACGCCACCTGGTAGGAGCGACCTGTCAGGTAGGACGCAATCCAAGCATGGGCCGCGCCGGAGATGCCCAACTCGGAGAGGGTGGAGAGGAGGATCTGATGGTTCACAGTATCGAAGGCAGCCGATAGGTCTAGAAGGATGAGAGCAGAGGAGAGAGAGTTAGCTTTAGCAGTGCGGAGTGCCTCCGTGATACAGAGAAGAGCAGTCTCAGTTGAATGACTAGTCTTGAAACCTGACTGATTTGGATCAAGAAGGTCATTCTGAGAGAGATAGCAGGAGAGCTGGCCAAGGACGGCACGTTCAAGAGTTTTGGAGAGAAAAGAAAGAAGGGATACTGGTCTGTAGTTGTTGACATCGGAGGGATCGAGTGTAGTTTTTTTCAGAAGGGGTGCAACTCTCGCTCTCTTGAAGACGGGAGGGACGTAGCCAGCGGTCAGGGATGAGTTGATGAGCGAGGTGAGGTAAGGGAGAAGGTCACCGGAGATGGTCTGGAGAAGAGAGGAGGGGATAGGGTCAAGCGGGCAGGTTGTTGGGCGGCCGGCCGTCACAAGACGCGAGATGTCATCTGGAGAGAGAGGGGAGAAAGAGGTCAGAGCACAGGGTAGGGCAGTGTGAGCAAAACCAGCGGTGTCGTTTGACTTAGCAAACGAGGATCGGATGTCGTCGACCTTCTTTTCAAAATGGTTGACGAAGTCATCTGCAGAGAGGGAGGAGGGGGGAGGGGGAGGAGGATTCAAGAGGGAGGAGAAGGTGGCAAAGAGCTTCCTAGGGTTAGAGGCAGATGCTTGGAATTTAGAGTGGTAGAAAGTGGCTTTAGCAGCAGAGACAGAGGAGGAAAATGTAGAGAGGAGGGAGTGAAAGGATGCCAGGTCCGCAGGGAGGCGAGTTTTCCTCCATTTCCGCTCGGCTGCCCGGAGCCCTGTTCTGTGAGCTCGCAATGAGTCGTCGAGCCACGGAGCGGGAGGGGAGGACCGAGCCGGCCTGGAGGATAGGGGACATAGAGAGTCAAAGGATGCAGAAAGGGAGGAGAGGAGGGTTGAGGAGGCAGAATCAGGAGATAGGTTGGAGAAGGTTTGAGCAGAGGGAAGAGATGATAGGATGGAAGAGGAGAGAGTAGCGGGGGAGAGAGAGCGAAGGTTGGGACGGCGCGATACCATCCGAGTAGGGGCAGTGTGGGAAGTGTTGGATGAGAGCGAGAGGGAAAAGGATACAAGGTAGTGGTCGGAGACTTGGAGGGGAGTTGCAATGAGGTTAGTGGAAGAACAGCATCTAGTAAAGATGAGGTCGAGCGTATTGCCTGCCTTGTGAGTAGGGGGAAGGTGAGAGGGTGAGGTCAAAAGAGGAGAGGAGTGGAAAGAAGGAGGCAGAGAGGAATGAGTCAAAGGTAGACGTGGGGAGGTTAAAGTCGCCCAGAACTGTGAGAGGTGAGCCGTCCTCAGGAAAGGAGCTTATCAGGGCATCAAGCTCATTGATGAACTCTCCGAGGGAACCTGGAGGGCGATAAATGATAAGGATGTTAAGCTTGAAAGGGCTGGTAACTGTGACAGCATGGAATTCAAAGGAGGCGATAGACAGATGGGTAAGGGGAGAAAGAGAGAATGACCACTTGGGAGAGATGAGGATCCCGGTGCCACCACCCCGCTGACCAGAAGCTCTCGGGGTGTGCGAGAGCACGTGGGCGGACGAAGAGAGAGCAGTAGGAGTAGCGGTGTTGTCTGTGGTGATCCATGTTTCCGTCAGTGCCAAGAAGTCGAGGGACTGGAGGGAGGCATAGGCTGAGATGAACTCTGCCTTGTTGGCCGCAGATCGGCAGTTCCAGAGGCTACCGGAGACCTGGAACTCCACGTGGGTCGTGCGCGCTGGGACCACCAGATTAGGGTGGCCGCGGCCATGCGGTGTGGAGCGTTTGTATGGTCTGTGCAGAGAGGAGAGAACAGGGATAGACAGACACATAGTTGACAGGCTAGAGAAGAGGCTACGCTAATGCAGAGGAGATTGGAATGACAAGTGGACTACACGTCTCGAATGTTCAGAAAGTTAAGCTTACGTAGCAAGAATCTAATTGACTAAAATGATACAGTACTGCTGAGGTAGGCTAGCTGCGTTGTTGACACTACCCTAATCAAGTCGTTCCGTTGAGTGTGAAGTTTCTACAATGCTGCTATTCTGGGGCTAGCTGGCTAGCTAGCAGTGTTGGTTATGTTACGTTGCGTTAGGAGAACGACAATAGCTGGCTAGCTAACCTAGAAAATCACTCTAGACTACACAATTATCTTTGAAACAAAGACGGCTATGTAGCTAGCTATGTAGCTAGCTACGATCAAACAAATCACACCGTTGGGACTGTAATGAAATTAAATGAAAATGTGATACTACCTGTGGAGCGAAGCGGAATGCGACCGGAATGCGAAAGTTCTATTCAGTAGACGTTGGCTGGCTGTTGGCTAGCTAGGAGTGTCTCCTACGTTAAGGACGACAAAATAGCTGGCTAGCTAACCTCGGTAAATTAAGATAATCACTCTAAGACTACACACTCTAAACTACACAATTATCCACAGAAAGAACAACAGTAGTTGCTTCCAAAGCTATGTATTTCCCGAATTTGGATTTTGAAATGTTATGCAAGTCTATCATCTACGCATAGTCACTTTAACTATACATTTACTTACATATTACCTCAGTTATCCATACTAGCCGGTGCCCCCGCACATTGGCTACCCGGACTATTTGGATTGTGTCCCTTCAATCCCTCCCCCCTCCAATCCACTCTTTTACACTGCTGCTACTCTCTGTTTATCATCTATGCATAGTCACTTTAACTATACCTACATCTACATATTAATTAGCCTGACTAACCGGTGCCCCCTCACATTGACTCTGTTCGGTACCACCTGTATATAGCCTGTTATTTTCACTGTCATTTTACTGTTTTCTTTTGTATTTCTTTACTTATCTATTGCTTACCTAATACCTATTTTTTTTACTCTAAAATTGCACTGTTGGTTAGGGCTTGTAAGTTAACCTGTTGTATTCGGCGCACGTGACAAGTAAACCTCATTCTCTCTCCCGGAGCGCACATCAAGTGGCTCCCTCATCACAGCAGCAGGCCCCAGCGAAACAGGCCCAGGGGCTGGGCAGGCACTTTCTTTACAGGATGCACTTTACTGTTTGACCAATTCATGATTTTAGTAGGCAAAAGATAAACGTTTCAAAAAAATTCCTGTGTGAGGTGATAATGTTCAGTTCGCACTGATGCAACCAATTAAAATGTACCTCGCCCAGCCAAGTCAAAGGGTCTCGTTCTGGAGCATACTGTGGCTATATTGTAATCAAAGTTGTGTCAGAAGTAGCAGTCTGATAGGTTGCAGCAAACTAACTAGCTAGCATTATCAATCTGTTATTACCAGAACGATGCACTTTCAGATGTCTCTTGAGGTTGGTAGTATTTTTCCCTGTCAATTTGTGGGTGCAAACGCTTTCTTCTCTCACTTTCTTCCATGGAAACGTTGCATTCGTCATGATAAGTAAAGCGGCTCCCATTTTCTACCGGGAGCTTGTTCCACTGGGAGAGTAGCCTGGCGAAATAGGTGATGAAATTAACACTGTATAGCCAGGCAAGAAGACAGGCTTTCAATACTGCACTGTCAACACAGCAGCCTTACTGCTCTGTTCTGTTGTCTCTATAGACCGAAGTCATGCTGCATCCCACAGGGTGTGAGCTAGATAACCTCATGTTGATCAACACAGGCCGAGAGAGAGAAGAGGGGACAGAGTAGGAAATAGACAGAGAGAGAATGGGGGACAGAGTAGGAAATAGACAGAGAGAGAAGAGGGGACAGAGTAGGAAATAGACAGAGAGAGAAGGGGGACAGAGTAGGAAATAGACAGAGAGAGAATGAGGGACAGAGTAGGAAATAGACAGAGAGAGAATGGGGGACAGAGTAGGAAATAGACAGAGAGAGAATGGGGGACAGAGTAGGAAATAGACAGAGAGAGAATGGGGGACAGAGTAGGAAATAGACAGAGAGAGAATGGGGGACAGAGTAGGAAATAGACAGAGAGAGAATGGGGGACAGAGTAGGAAATGGACAGAGAGAGAATGGGGGACAGAGTAGGAAATAGACAGAGAGAGAAGGGGGACAGAGTAGGAAATAGACAGAGAGAGAATGGGGACAGAGTAGGAAATAGACAGAGAGAGAAGGGGGACAGAGTAGGAAATAGACAGAGAGAGAATGGGGGACAGAGTAGGAAATAGACAGAGAGA
>NC_088423.1:20810761-20863261 GCF_034236695.1 Oncorhynchus nerka
CCCATCTGCTAGCCTGCAGCTAGCCCCGGCCTGCTAGCTGTTTGAATCGCCGTGCCTCCAGCTCGCCTAGTTACTCACTGGACCATATGATCATTCGGCTACACATGCCTCGCCCTAATGTCAATATGCCTTGTCTATTGCTGTTTTGGTTAGTCATTTTTTCCTTATTTCACTGTAGAGCCTCCAGCCCTGCTCAATATGCCTTAGCTAGCCCTTATGTTCCACCCCCCACACATGCAGTGGCCGCACCTGGCTTAAATGGTGCCTCTAGAGACAAAACCTCTCTCATCTTCACTCAATGCCTAGGCTTACCTCCACTGTACTCACATCCTACCATACCCTTGTCTGTACATTATGCCTTGAATCTATTCTTCCGCACCCGGAAAACTGCTCTTTTTACTCTCTGTTCCGAACGCACTAGACGACCAGTTCTTTTAGCCTTTAGCCATACTCTTATTCTACTCCTCTTTTGTTCCTCTGGTAATGTAGAGATTAATCCAGGCCCTGTAGCCCCCAGCATCACACCCATTCCCCAGGCACACTCATTTGTTGACTTCTGTAACTGTTAAAGCATTGGTTTCATGCATGTTAACATTAGAAGCCTCCTCCCTAAGTTTGTTTTATTCATTGCTTTAGCACACTCCGCCAACCCGAATGTCCTAGCCGTGTCTGAATCCTGGTTTCAGGAAGGCCACCAGAAATCCTGAAATTTCCATTATATAACATTTTATAACATATAACATTTTCCGACAAGATAGAACTGCCAAAGGGGGCGGAGTTGCAATCTACTGTAGAGATAGCATCCAGAGTTCTGACATACAATCCAGTCTGTGCCCAAACAATTCGAGCTTCTACTTTTTAAATTCCACCTTTCCAGAAACAAGTCCCTCACCATTGCCGCTTGTTATAGACCCTCCTCGGCACCCAGCTGTGCCCTGGACACCATATGTGAATTGATGGCTCCCCATCTACCTTCAGAGTTCATACTGTTAGGTGACCTTAATTGGGGCATGCTTAACACCCCGGCCGTCCTACAATCTAAGCTAGATGCCCCGAATCTCACACAAATCATCAAGGAACCTACCAGGTACAACCCGAAACCTGTAACCATGGGCACCCTCTTAGATATGATCCTGACCAACCTGCACTATAAATACACCTCTGCTGTCCTCAACCAGGATCTCAGCGATCACTGACTCATTGCCTGCATGCGTAATGGGTCCGCGGTCAAACGACCACCCCTCATCACTGTCAAACGCTCCCTAAAACACTTCAGCGAGCAGGCCTTTCTAATCGACCTGGCCCGGGTATCCTGGAAGGATATTCACCTCATCCCGTCAGTAGAGGATGCCTGGATGCTCTTCAAAAGTGCTTTCCTCTCCATCTTAATTTAGCATGCCCCATTCAAAAAATGTAGCACTAAGAACAGATATAGCCCTTGGTTCACCCCAGACTTGACCGCCCTTGACCTGCACAAAAACATCCAGTGGTGTTCTGCATTAGGATCGAAAAGCCCCGGCGATATGTAACTTTTCAGGGAAGTCAGGAACCAATATCCTCAGTCAGTTAGGAAAGCCAAGGCTAGCTTTTTCAAACAGAAATTTGCTTCCTCTAGCACTAATTCCAAAATGTTTTGGGACACTGTAAAGTACATGGAGAATAAGAGCATCTCCTCCCAGCTGCCCACTGCACTGCGGATTGGAAACACTGTCACCACCGATAAATCTACGATGATCGATCATTTGCATTTTTCCAAGGCTGGCCATGCTTTCCACCTGACTACCCCTACCCTGGCCAAAGTCTCAGCACCCCCTGCAGCAACTTGCCAAGGCTTTCGACTCTGTCAATCACTGCATTCTTATCGGCAGACTCAATAGCCTTGGCTTCTCAAATGACTGCCTCGCCTGGTTCACCAACTACTTTTCAGATAGAGTTCAGTGTGTCAAATCGGAGGGCCTGTTGTCCGGACCTCTGGCAGTCTCTATGGGGGTGCCACAGGGTTCAATTCTCGGGCCGACTCTTTTCTCTGTATATATCAATGATGTCGCTCTAGCTGCTGATGATTCTCTGATCCACCTCTACGCAGACGACACCATTCTGTATACATCTGTCCCTTCTTTGGACACTATGCTAATAAACCTCCAAACGAGCTTCAACGCCATGCAACATTCCTTCCATGGCCTCCAACTGATTTTAAATGCTAGTAAAACTAAGTGCATGCTCTTCAACCGATTGCTGCCCGCACCCTCCCGCCCAACTAGCATCACTACTCTGGACGGTTCTGACCTAGAATATGTGGACAACTACAAATACCTAGGAGTCTGGTTAGACTGTAAACTCTCCTTCCAGACACTAAGCATCTCCAATCCAAAATTAAATCTAGAATCGGCTTCTTATTTTGCAACAAAGCCTCCTTCACTCATGCTGCCAAACATACCAAACATACCCTCGTAAAACTGACTATCCTACCGATCCTTGACTTCGGCGAAATAGCAGTCTATCACGGTGCAGTCCGTTTTATCACCAAAGCCCCATATACTACCAATCACTGTGACCTGTATACTCTCGTTGGCTCGCCCTCACTACACATCCATCGCCAGGATCATCTATAAGGTCCAGGTCATCTATAAGTCTTTGTTGGGTAAAGCCGCGTCTTATCTCAGCTCACTGGTCACACGCTCCAGCAGGTATATTGCGCTGGTCATCCCCAAAGCCAACACATCCTTTGCCCGCCTTACCTTCCAGTTCTCTGCTGCCAATGACTGGAACGAATTGCAAAAATCTCTGAAGCTGGAGTCTTATATCTCCCTCTCTAACTTTAAGCATCAGCTGTCAGAGCAGCTGACCAATCACTGTACCTGTACACAGCCATTCTGTAAATAACACACCCGACTACCTCATTCCCATTATTACTTACCCTCTAGCACCACAGTGTCTCTACTTGCACATTATCATCTGCACATCTATCACTACAGTATTAATGCTAAATTGTAATTATTTTCACCTCTAGGGCCTATTTATTGCCTACCTCCCTACTCTTCTACATTTGCACACACTGTACATTGATTTTTTATTTTTTATTTTATTTTGTGTTATTGACTGTTCGTTTGTTTATGTGTAACTCTGTTGTTGTTTTCGTCGCACTGTTTCGCTTTATCTTGGCCAGGTCGCAGTTGTAAATGAGAACTTGTTCTCAACTGGCCTACCTAGTTAAATAAAGGTGACATTTTTTTAAATCAAATAAAAAAATAGGGGTTCTACAACCCCCTCCACCCCACTAGGGGTGCTGCAACCTCCTACAGCCAACACTAGGACTCACCAAGATCCTTAGAGCCTTGACTTTCGCTGGCCATCTCTCCCATCCTCACCAGTGCCTCGAAGTAGCCCTTTGCAGCAAATGTGACACCTGGAAACATGGAAGTATTGGGCGTCAGATCAGGGGCGGAGTGGAAATATTGGACATTAAAGCCTTCATCACCCCAGCTATAGCTATAGCCCCAGTCAGTTAGGGAAAGGGCTAAAGGCAACTATAGTCTATAATGGGAAAGAGCTAATGCTGCTACAGGCGACAATGGAAAGAGATAATGCTGCTACAGGCTACAATGGAAAGGGCTAGTGCTACTACAGGTGACAATGGAATGGGATAATGCTACTAGAGGCGGCAATGTAAACGGCTAATGCTACTTCAGGCGACAATGGAAAGGGCTAATGCTACTACAGGCGACAATGGAATGGAATAATGCTACTGCAGGCGACAATGGAAATGGCTAATGCTATTTCAGGCGACAATGGAAAGGGCTAATGCTACTACAAGCGACAATGGAAAGGGCTAATGGAACAATACAAATGGTGGCTAAAAGGAAAGGACAGCACTGAAGAAGAGAAACAGCTATAGGAACTATTGCTGGATAGAGCAGATGCTGGATGGAAAGTGGAACTACAGGAAATACAGACTAGACAAAGTTAGGAAAGTCCAGGAAAGGCAAGATATACCAGTCTTAACAACTGCAAAACTTTTAAAACATAATATGACAACCTGCCTAACTTTCAAGGTGATTCATAGGCTACTGCAATACAAATGAAGCCAGTGTGCTCCTTTAGACTGTTACTCATGCAGAGTGACAGAGACACTAACTGAAACATCTACCAGTGACTCAGGTCTCAGTCCAGGAACAGGGACAAGGAACACAGAGCAGGCACAGAGTTGCTCTCATAATGAGGGGACAGGATGTCCAGTTAGATGGATACATATGTATGCGACAAGCAGACTCCACTCAGAATGTATTAACTTTGATGGATACGGCCTCCCGAGTGGCGCAGTGGTCTAAAGCACTGCATTGGAGTGCTAGAGGCGTCACTACAGATCCGGGTTCGATCATGGGCTGTGTCGAAGCCGGCCGTGACCGGGGGACCCATGAGGCGGCGCACAATTGGCCCAGCGTCGTCTGTGTTAAGGGAGGGTTTGGCTTGCTGGGATGTCCTTGTCCCATCGTGCTCTAGCGATTCCTTGTGGTGGGCCAGGCACATGCACGTTGACCGCTAGCTATACGATGTTTCCTCCGACACATTGGTGCGGGTGGCTTCCAGGCGAAGCGAGCAGTGTGTCAAGAAGCAGTGTGTTGCTTTGTGGGGTCGTGTTTCAGAGGACACATGGCTCACGATCTTCACCTCCCCCGAAGCCGTACAGGAGTTGCAGCGATGGGGCAAAACTGTAATTTCCAACTGGGGAGAAAAAGGAGTATATAACAATACAAAAATAAGTAAAATAAACAAATTGTAGGAAGAAATTAAAAAATAAAACATTTGACTGATACATATTGATGTGGAGTGTCAGAACTTTATTTAAAATAAAGTGTTACCCAAATACATCCTGAATCTAAGTGGAAAGAATTCAAATCTGTTCGTCTAGTTGAGTTGAGTTTTCTACAGTAATGAAATCATATGGGAGTTATACCCCCAGAAATGCAGCCAACAAGCTGATGCTACATTATTATATTCCTTTTCACTTCAAACACTAAGATTGAGAGCCCCAGCTCATTTCTGTCTCCATTTATACCTCTAATCCTGACCACTGTTTCACAAGCCTCCGTCTGCACTCATTTCCTTCCGTAATCTTTCCTTTATTAATTTTTCTTTCCATTCTCTACATTTATCAGAATTGTTATCCCGAGGTCACTGAACTGATAATAACCCACAAGAACACCCCAGACTCCAGAGCTGGGTTCACTCAGACTGACACAACCAGGAAGAGAGACCGTTTCTCTCAGCTCTTCCTGAGCCCAACTTTGGTTAAGACTGGTTGGGATAGAAGAATGAGGGTAAGGGGCCAGAAGTGAGATTGTGCGGTACGGTAACACCTTGTGTGGATGGGCTAATTTAGCAATGTCCACAGAAATCCCAGTCAGCGACGAGCGGTGGAGTGTGGCAGGCCAGGTATGGCTGGATTAACTGGGAAGAGATCTGAGAGCTTTGCAAGCTGGGGGATTGTGTGTGTGTGTGTGTGTGTGTGTGTGTGTGTGTGTGTGTGTGTGTGTGTGTGTGTGTGTGTGTGTGTGTGTGTGTGTGTGTGTCTTCAGTAAAGAGGATTAAACCTCTGATATGAAGCAGACAGCTGATAATATACAGACTGGAGGTTAGACACGCCATCCATTCCTCCCACCTATTCCAGAGTAAATTAAACACACACTCTAGGAGGAGTAAAACCGGTATAAACCAGATCAGGCTGCAGCTTGATGTGTTGAGTACTTCATCCATCTTCAACTCGCTCTTTTCCAAATCCACCATCCAACCCCCTTCTCTCACAATCCTTCCCTCCCTCTACTCCTTTATCAAATCCCTTCAGTCTTCACACTCAGCCTCTTTTTTTGTTCTCTCCAACACAGTTTGTCCCTGTTGAGACATCTCTCTCTGCCCCACCTTCAACATGATGCCCAGTTTGGATGTGTGTTGTGTGAAATTGCCCCACCTTCTATCGCCGGTACCAAAGCTCAATGATAAACAGAGTAACTGACTAAATACTAGTCAAAGCATTGCATCCTATTCAAGCACTACACCCACTGCACACTATCCTATCCTCCAAAACCAAACACTCCGCAAACTGATCAAACAGCATCTCCTCTGAGGATAACTAACAATGTACGGCATTTCTATAGCGCTTTTCATAGAATCTCAAAGCGCTTCAACAACAGAAAACAAACAAGCAATTTATCTGGACAGCTCAACCAATAGAGGCCAAGTCTTTGAAAGCTGCATCCTCCGAAGATGGAGGGTCCGTTCATGGCTTGAGCGGAGAGAGCTGGTCAGAGAATGGTAGATGATGGTGATGGAGTTTGCTGATGATCTTGTAGAGGGCAAGTCTGGGAACCAGCCTGAGTCTTATAGCCAGTGGATTTCTCTTCCACTCTGGGTAGCACCCACTAACAGCAGGCAGCTCTCTCCCTGGACCATTATGTCAGTCAACAAAGCTCCAGGGATCTCCAGTAAAGTCCAGCACCACCTCTCCTTCCTTTATATCCTAAGAGCAAAGGCAGAACTGGCATATTTACAAATTCAGCTAGCAGATGGATGCCCACCAGGCGCCCTGTGGTGAGTTGAATGCTGACTGTGCCCTGTGCCTCTGCAATGGCAGACCGAGCCAGAACCCCAGTCCTTGCGCCTGCCTGGCATTGATGAAGTGCAAGTCCCCACCTGAGACCTGTTTGGCTAATTTTAGTCTTATCTATCAGACTACACTGAGTCCTCCTTTATTGGTCCTCGGGGCTTCCACAGTCATTCCTGGTTTTCGTGCACCTCTAGCTTTACCGCTTTCCCTGTTTCTCTCAATCCCTGCACTTCTATCTCTCTCTACCGCGTTCCCTGTTTCTCTCAATCCCTGCACTTCTGTCTCTCTACCGCGTTCCCTGTTTCTCTCAATCCCTTCACTTCTGTCTCTCTACCGCTTTCCCTGTTTCTCTCAATCCCTGCACTTCTGTCCCTGTTTCTCTCAACCGCTTTTCCTGTTTCTCTCAATCCCTTCACTTCTGTCTCTCTACCTGTTTCTCTCAATCCCTTCACTTCTTTCCCTGTTTCTCTCAAACCGCTTCCCTGTTTCTCTCAATCCCTTCACTTCTGTCTCTCTACCGCTTTCCCTGTTTCTCTCAATCCCTGCACTTCTGTCTCCCTGCACTTCGTCTTTCCCTGTTTCTCTCAATCCCTTCACTTCTGTCTCTCTACCGCTTTCCCTGTTTCTCTCAATCCCTGCACTTCTGTCTCTCTACCGTGTTCCCTGTTTCTCTCAATCCCTTCACTTCTGTCTCTCTACCGTTCCCTGTTCCCTGTTTCTCTCAATCCCTTCACTTCTGTCTCTCTACCGCGTTCCCTGTTTCTCTCAATCCCTTCACTTCTGTCTTCACTTTCCCTGTTTCTCTCAATCCCTGTTCCCTGTTTCTCTCAATCCCTCACTTCTACCGCGTTCCCTGTTTCTCTCAATCCCTTCACCTGTTTCTCTCAATCCCTGCACTTCTGTCTCTCTACCGCGTTCCCTGTTTTTCAATCCCTTCACTTCCCTGCGTTCCCTGTTTCTTCAATCCCTGCACTTCTGTCTCTCTACCGCTGCACTTCCCTGTTTCTCTCAATCCCTTCACTTCTGTCTTCACCGCTTTCCCTGTTTCTCTCAATCCCTTCACTTCTGTCTCTCTACCGCGTTCCCTGTTTCTCTCAATCCCTTCACTTCTGTCTCTCTACCGCGTTCCCTGTTTCTCTCAATCCCTTCACTTCTGTCTCTCTACCGCGTTCCCTGTTTCTCTCAATCCCTTCACTTCTGTCTCTCTACCGCGTTCCCTGTTTCTCTCAATCCCTTCACTTCTGTCTCTCTACCGCGTTCCCTGTTTCTCTCAATCCCTTCACTTCTGTCTCTCTACCGCGTTCCCTGTTTCTCTCAATCCCTTCACTTCTGTCTCTCTACCGCGTTCCCTGTTTCTCTCAATCCCTGCACTTCTGTCTCTCTACCGCGTTCCCTGTTTCTCTCAATCCCTGCACTTCTGTCTCTCTACCTCTTTCCCTGTTTCTCTCAATCCCTGCACTTCTGTCTCTCTACCGCGTTCCCTGTTTCTCTCAATCCCTGCACCTCTCTCTCTCAATCACTGCACCTCTCTCTCTCTCTCTCTCGCTGCACCTCCCTCTCTCTCTCTCTCTCTCTGCACCTCTCTCTCTCTCTCTCTCTCTCTTTCTGCACCTCTCTCTCTCAATCCCTGCACCTCTCTTTCTCAATCCCTGCGCCCCCTCTCTCTCTCAATCCCTGCACACCCTCTCTCTCTCAATCCCTGCACACCCTCTCTCTCTACCGCGTTCCCTGTTTCTCTCAATCCCTGCACCTCTCTCTCTCAATCCCTGCACCTCTCTCTCTCAATCCCTACACCTCTCTCTCACAATCCCCGCACCCCCTCTCAATCCCCGCACCCCCTCTCTCTCTTAATCCCCGCACCCCCTCTCTCTCAATTCCCGCACCCCCTCTCTCTCTCAATCCCCGCACCCCTCTCTCAATCCCCGAACCCTCTCTCAATCCCTGCACCTCTCTCTCTCTCTCATAGTACAGGCGTACTGATGAATAGAAGCAGCAAGACTCTGTAACTCCAATGTATTCTTCTCTCTTTCTCTCCTCCTCTCCTTCCTCTGGCTGACCTGGATACTAGTTCTGTCCTGGATACCAGTTTTATTCTCTCAGCGCCGCTTGCCCTAGTTCCTATTAGACTACGCTCCACTTACAACCCCCCCCACTTACACAGCTTCCTGGAGAAATCTCAAAAGTGGTGTGCTCCTGCTCTCACCCATATATCTACTCCACACAAACACCTGGATCACCACATCATATCCCGACTTGTGAACAACCAAAGAAATACAATAAAAATGACTTGAAGATATGCAGGGATGGAGGGATGCTAGTGAAGCGGAAAAGAGGAGAAGAGAGGGCAAGATGTTGACATGAAACATTCTAACGGGACATTAAAGGAGGAAGGCATCCTGAGCCTCCCAACAAAGAACAGAAAACATCAAACAAACATCAACATTCAGGGGAGACTACACCTACTGACGGCTAGCTGGGAGTTAATTTGGTGTTTTAATAAATGTAGGGTGGGGACACAGTGAAGTCGTTCTCTGTTAGGGGTCTTTGCGTTCTCTTTTCCAAATAGTAGACTATCAAATCAATCAAATTCATAGCTAAGTCCAAGAAGAGCTCAGGGATGCTGAGGATGCTGACTATAGGCTACACACAGTTGCCAACGTGAGAAATATATCCCCAGCATCTGAGATGATTTCTAGTTCAGATAAAACAGTGCCAAGCGATATGGGTCTTTGCCTGTCCTCTGGACAGGAGGAGAGGAAGGGGGGATGAGATAAAGGAAAAGAAGAAGAGAAGGATGTACTCACTGGATAGGGCCTTCTCGTAGCTCTTCCCCATGGCCACAAAGTTCCGCAAGCATGGGTTGAACTGCTCCATGATGGACTGAAAAGAGAAATAGCATGTTTTTTAGTCGACACGAGCAGCAATACGACTAGCAGAAGCAGTGCTCTACCCTACTCTGTGCGCTCACACACACACGTGCGCTCACACACTGCAAGCAAGCCAACCAGGAGCACAGCCAACCAGGAGCACAGCCAACCAGGAGCACAGCCAACCAGGAGAAAGTGTGTAAATCGGAATCATCTACACTCATTCAGAAATCAGAGAGAAGGAGTAAAAGGGAGAAGGAAATAGGTGGAGGGTGTCTTTGCACCTCACCCAAAATCTCTCTCTCTCTCTCTCTCATGTAATTTGTGCTAATTACTTTTTTTGTGGAGCAGGGGCATATGAGGGTAGGAAGGATAAGAAAGGAGGAGGGAGGCGAGGAGGAGGGAGGAATAATTGGGTGACCAGAAAAAAGAGAGAAGGAGGAGAGTACAGGAGAGAGAGTGAGAGTGAGCATGGTGCTGCTGGCCACAGCAGGGGTTTTGAGTCCCACATGGAACACTGTATAATGAATATGTGAAACACAGATCGATGTGGGTAAAAAGTAGTCTGGGTACCAGTCTGTTTAGCTATTATTCCACTCCTTGCCACTCCTGTCATGTTAAACATCTTTGGCATATGACACAAAGCACAAAGAGTGGAATGTTGGCAAAACATACTTATTCCCAGGCTAGGTATAGTATATATCTTGTTTGTTCAAGGAGATCCCCACATGAAAATACTATATATATATATATATACTATGGTCTAAGTACTATAGTATTCACTGCAGTGATTTTGTGAATTTTACTGTAGTATTTACTATTGTATTTACAGTGAACTATAGAATAAATACTGTAATAAAATAAAACTTGTATATACTATTTTTATTTTTATTTCACCTTTATTTAAACAGGAAGGCCAGTTGAGAATAAGTTCTCATTTACAACTGCGAACTGGCCTAGATAAAACAAAGCAGCGTGGCAGATAAACAAACGTACAGTCACAAAATAAAAGAACAATAGAAAAATCTATGTACAGTGTGTGCAAATGTAGAAGAGTAGGGAGGTAGGCAATAAATAGGCCATAGAGGTGAAAAATAATTACAATTTAGCATTAATACTGGAGTGATAGATGTGCAGATGATAATGTGCAAGAAGAGATACTGGGGTGCAAAAGAGCAAGAGGGTAAGTAATAATATGGGGATGAGGTAGTTGGATGTAAAATGTACAGATTGGCTGTGTACAGGTACAGTGATCTGTCAGCTGCTCTGACAGTTGATGCTTAAAGTTAGAGAGGGAGATATAAGACTCCAGAGATTCAGAAGATTTAGCTTCAGAGATTTAGTGCAATCGATCCAGTCATTGGCCGCAGAGAACTGGCAGGAAAATCGGCCGAAGGAAGTGTTGGCTTTGTGGCTGACCAGTGAAGTATACCTGCTGGAGTGTGTGGGTGTTGCTATGGTGACGAGTGAGCTGAGATAAGGTGGGGCTTTACCTAGCAAAGACTTATAGACGACCTTGAGCCAGTGGGTTTGGCGACGGATATGTAGTGAGAGAGAGCATACAGGTTGCAGTGGTGGGTGGTATATGGGGCTTTGGTCATAAAACGGACGGCACTGTGATAGACTACATCCAATTTGCTAAGTAGAGTGTTGGGGGCTATTTGGTAAATGGCATCTCAAAGTCAAGGATCGGCAGGATAGTCCGTTTTACGAGGGTATGTTTGGTGGCATGAGTGAAGGAGGCTTTGTTGCAAAATAGGAAGCCGATTCTAGATTTAATTTTGGACTGGAGATGCTTAATGTGCATCTGAAAGGAGAGTTTACAGTCTAAACCAGACACCTAGGTATTTGTAGTTGTCCACATATTCTAGGTCAGAAACTTCCAGAATAGTGATGCTAGTCGGGTGGGAGGGTGCGGGCAGCAATCGGTTGAAGAGCATGCACTTAATTTTACTAGCATTAAAAAAGCAATTGGAGGCCACGGAACGAGTGTTGTATGGCGTGAAAGCTCATTTGGAGGATTGTTAGCACAGTGTCCAAAGAAGGGCCAGAATGGTGTCGTCTGCGTAGAGGTGGATCAGAGAATCACCAGCAGCTACAGTGCCATCATTGATATATACAGAGAAAAGAGTCGGCCCGAGAATTGAACCCTGTAGCACAAACCATAGAGACTGCCAGAGGTCTGGACAACAGGCCCTACAATTTGACACACTGAACTCTATCTGAGAAGTAGTTGGTGAACCAGACGAGGCAGTCATTTGAGAAGCCAAGGCTATTGAGTCTGCCGATAAGAATGCGGTGATTGACAGAGTCGAAAAGCCTTGGCCAGGTCGATGAAGACGGCTGCACAGTACTGTCTTTTATCAATGGCAGTTATGATATCGTTTAGAACCTTGAGCGTGACTGACGTGCACCTATGACCAGCTCGGAAACCAGATTACTTAGTGGGGAAGGTACGGTGGGATTTGAAATGGTCGGTGATCTGTTTATTACCTTTGGCTTTTGAAGATTTTAGAAAGGCAGGGCAGGATGGATATCGGTCCATAACAGTTTGGGTCTAGAGTGTCTCCCCCTTTGAAGAGGGGGTTGACAGCGGCAGCTTTCCAATCTTTGGGGATCTCAGATGATACGAAAGAGAGGTTGAATAGGCTAGTAATAGGGGTTGCAACATTTTCGGGTGATCATTTTAGAAAGAGAGGGTCCAGATTGTCTAGCCCAGCTGATTTGTAGGGATCCAGATTTTGCAGCTCTTTCAGAACATCAGCTATCTGAATTGAGAAGGAAAGGTGGAGGAGAAAGTGTTTTACTTAGCATTTGACAGTGATGAGGGGTGGTCGTTTGACAGCGGACCCATTACGCACGCAGGAAATGATGCAGTGATCGCTGAGATCCTGGTTGAAGACAGCAGAGGGGACTTTAGAGAGCAAGTTGGTCATGATGATATCATGGTTACAGATTTAGGGTTGTACCTGGTAGGTTCCTTTTTTGTGGGCATCTAGCTTAGATTACATCTAGTTTAGATTACTATAGTAATTACTATTCTTTTATTTTACCTTTATTTATACAGGTTTTTTCTCATTGAGATAACATCTCTTTTCCAATAGACAGCTGGTCCAATAGCAGCAGAAGGAACAATGTTTCAGACAAAACAACTTACATTCACTAACACAATATTAAACAAAACTATAAACACACATACAGTACAACAAAAACATTGTACATTAAAAACAAACGTCTTGACTAAAAACAGCTGGCCTAAAAACAATTACACTCTTCTATGATATATACATCGATCAAGTGTTTAAACTCCACCAACGAAACTAGATCATCACATTTTAAAATGTTCATGACAGAATTCCAGGACCACGGAGCTAAGTAACTGAAACTATTTCTACCATGTCCTGTTCTAATCTTTAGTACTGTTAGAAGCTAATTAGAATGGGACCGTAATTTATATTTATTTACTGACCTGACAAAAAAAAAACAGAGATAAAATGGCATTTTACCCAATATGGCCTTATAAATCAGTGTATAATCACTTGAATAAAGAACAGTATCATCTGCATAAAAATGAACATCCGCTGTTGAAATAAGATCCCCAATGTTGTTGATATACAAAATGAACAACAGGGGGCCCAAAATAGAACCTTGCAGAACACCTGAGCACACCTCTATGGGCTCAAATTTACAACCATCTGCCATTACCCTGATGTCCTTGCCGTGTCTGAATCCTGGCTCAGGAAGGCCACCAAAAATTCAGAGATTTCCATACCAAACTATAACATCTTCCGTCAAGATAGAACTGCCAAAGGGGGAGGAGTTGCAGTCTACTGCAGAGATAGCCTGCAAAGTAATGTCATACTTTCCAAGTCCATACCCAAACAGTTCGAACTACTAATTCTGAAAATTACTCTCTCCAGAAATAAGTCTCTCACTGTTGCCGCCTGCTACCGACCCCCCTCAGCTCCCAGCTGTGCCCTGGACACCATTTGTGAACTGATTGCCCCCCATCTAGCTTCAGAGTTTGTTCTGTTAGGTGACCTAAACTGGGATATGCTTAACACCCCGGCAGTCCTACAATCTAAGCTAGATGCCCTCAATCTCACACAAATCATCAAGGAACCCACCAGGTACAACCCTAACTCTGTAAGCAAGGGCACCCTCATAGACGTCATCCTGACCAACTGGCCCTCCAAATACACCTCCGCTGTCTTCAACCAGGATCTCAGCGACCACTGCCTCATTGCCTGTATCCGCTACGGTGCCGCAGTCAAACGACCACCCTGTCAAACGCTCCCTAAAACACTTCTGTGAGCAGGCCTTTCTAATCGACCTGGCCCGGGTATCCTGGAAGGACATTGACCTCATCCCGTCAGTTGAGGATGCCTGGTCATTCTTTAAGAGTAACTTCCTCACCATTTTAGATAAGCATGCTCCGTTCAAAAAATGCAGAACTAAGAGCAGATACAGCCCTTGGTTCACTCCAGACCTGACTGCCCTCGACCAGCACAAAAACATCCTGTGGCGGACTGCAATAACATCGAACAGTCCCCGCGATATGCAACTGTTCAGGGAAGTCAGGAACCAATACACGCAGTCAGTCAGGAAAGCTAAGGCCAGCTTCTTCAGGCAGAAGTTTGCATCCTGTAGCTCCAACTCCAAAAAGTTCTGGGACACTGTAAAGTCCATGGAGAACAAGAGCACCTCCTCCCAGCTGCCCACTGCACTGAGGCTAGGGAACACGGTCACCACCGACAAATCCATGATTATCGAAAACTTCAACAAGCATTTCTCAACGGCTGGCCATGCCTTCCGCCTGGCTACTCCTACCTCGGCCAACAGCTCCGACCCCCCCGCAGCTCCTCGCCCAAGCCTCTCCAGGTTCTCCTTTACCCAAATCCAGATAGCAGATGTTCTGAAAGAGCTGCAAAACCTGGACCCGTATAAATCAGCTGGGCTTGACAATCTGGACCCTCTATTTCTGAAACTATCCGCCGCCATTGTCGTAACCCCTATTACCAGCCTGTTCAACCTCTCTTTCATATCGTCTGAGATCCCCAAGGATTGAAAGCTGCCGCAGTCATCCCCTCTTCAAAGGGGGAGACACCCTGGACCCAAACTGTTACAGACCTATATCCATTCTGCCCTGCCTATCTAAGGTCTTCGAAAGCCAAGTCAACAAACAGGTCACTGACCATCTCGAATCCCACCGTACCTTCTCCGCTATGCAATCTGGTTTCCGAGCCGGTCACGGGTGCACCTCAGCCACACTCAAGGTACTAAACGACATCATAACCGCCATTGATAAAAGACAGTACTGTGCAGCCGTCTTCATCGACCTTGCCAAGGCTTTCGACTCTGTCAATCACCATATTCTTATCGGCAGACTCAGTAGCCTCGGATTTTCGGATGACTGCCTTTCCTGGTTCACCAATTACTTTGCAGACAGAGTTCAGTGTGTCAAATCGGAGGGCATGCTGTCCGGTCCTCTGGCAGTCTCTATGGGGGTGCCACAGGGTTCAATTCTCGGGCCGACTCTTTTCTCTGTTTATATCAATGATGTTGCTCTTGCTGCGGGCGATTCCCTGATCCACCTCTACGCAGATGACACCATTCTATATACTTTCGGCCCGTCATTGGACACTGTGCTATCTAACCTCCAAACGAGCTTCAATGCCATACAACACTCCTTCCGTGGCCTCCAACTGCTCTTAAACGCTAGTAAAACCAAATGCATGCTTTTCAACCGATCGCTGCCTGCACCCGCATGCCCAACTAGCATCACCACACTGGATGGTTCCGACCTTGAATATGTGGACACCTATAAGTACCTAGGTGTCTGGCTAGACTGCAAACTCTCCTTCCAGACCCTTATCAAACATCTCCAATCGAAAATCAAATCAAGAGTCGGCTTTCTATTCCGCAACAAAGCCTCCTTCACTCACGCTGCCAAGCTTACCCTAGTAAAACTGACTATCCTACCGATCCTCGACTTCGGCGATGTCATCTACAAAATTGCTTCCAACACTCTACTCAGCAAACTGGATGCAGTTAATCACAGTGCCATCCGTTTTGTCACTAAAGCACCTTATATTACCCACCACTGCGACTTGTATGCTCTAGTCGGCTGGCCCTCGCTACATATTCGTCGCCAGACCCACTGGCTCCAGGTCATCTACAAGGCCATGCTAGGTAAAGCTCCGCCTTATCTCAGTTCACTGGTCACGATGGCAACACCCATCCGTAGCACGCGCTCCAGCAGGTGTATCTCACTGATCATCCCTAAAGCCAACACCTCATTCGTCGCCTTTCGTTCCAGTACTCTGCTGCCTGTGACTGGAACGATTGCAAAAAATCGCTGAAGTTGGAGACTTTTATCTCCTCACCAACTTCAAACATCTGCTATCTGAGCAGCTAACCGATCGCTGCAGCTGTACATAATCTATTGGTAAACAGCCCACCCATTTTCACCTACCTCATCCCCACAGTTTTTATTTATTTACTTTTCTGCTCTTTTGCACACCAATATCTCTACCTGTACATGATCATCTGATCATTTATCACTCCAGTGTTAATCTGCAATATTGTAATTATTCGCCTACCTCCTCATGCCTTTTGCACACATTGTATATAGACCCCCCCTTTTTTCTACTGTGTTATTGACTTGTTAATTGTTTACTCCATGTGTAACTCTGTGTTGTCTGTTCACACTGCTATGCTTTATCTTGGCCAGGTTGCAGTTGCAAATTAGAACTTGTTCTCAACTAGCCTACCTGGTTAAATAAAGGTGAAATAAATAAAAAATAAAAAATAAATTACACATTGTGTACGATTTGATAGGTAATTTATAAACCAATCTAGAACATGACCAGTAATTCCACAACATTTGAACCTTTGCACTAACACAGCATGGTCCACGATGTCAAAAGCCTTCGCCAAATCAATAAAAATAGACACACAATGTAACTTCTAATCAAGAGCACAGTGGATGTCATTTAAAACCTTCAATGTTGCCATAACAGTGCTGTGGCCAGACCTAAAACCTGATTGCATTCCATTTAAGATGTTGTTTTCTTGAAGTAGACCTTTAACTGCCTAAAACTAAGGACTCCAGTACCTTTGACAGTACAGACAATTTTGATATGGGTCGATAGTTGTCAAGTAGCGAAGGATCTCCACCTTTCAGGAGAGGCAGTACAAAAGCATATTTCCATAACTTGAGGTTTTCCTTAACATCAAGCGTGAGGTTAAAAAATACATGTTAAGGGGGAGGGGGGGGGATGATGTCTGCAGCTAGGTGTAGGAGGTGGTGGTCTTGTTCATTAGGGCCAGGGAATTTTTTTAAATCAATTTCTTTCTGGGCTTTACACACTTCTGAAACAGAGAAGGATGAAAAGGAGAACCTGGTGAAGGAGTGCACGGGGGTGTCAGGTAAATTCATAGGGGGCTCAATTATACCTTTGACCTTTTCAAATAAACTGCCTGCAACTAAAAAATGCGTATTCAAGGCTTTCAGAATGAAAGTCTTTGGGAAGTCTGCAAAAACACTATAGTGTTTCTAAAGAAATCAGCCAAGACCTCAGAAAAAAGACCTGGATTGTCCTTGGGAGCAATTTCCAAACGCCTGAAGGTACCACGTTCATCTGTACAACAATAGTACGCACGTATAAACACCATGGGACCATGCAGCCGTCATACCGCTCAGGAAGGAGATGCGGTCTGTCTCCTAGAGATGAACGTACTTTGGCGCGAAAAGTGCAAATCAATCCCAGAACAACAGCAAAGGACCCTGTGAAGATTATGGAGGAAACAGATACAAAATTATCTATATCCACAGTAGAACGAGTCCTAAATCGACATAATCTGAAAGGCCGCTCAGCAAGGAAGAAGCCCCTGCTCCAAAATCGCTATAAAAAAGCCAGACTACGGTTTGCAACTGCACATGGGGACAAAGATCATACTTTTTGGAGAAATATCCTCTGGTCTGATGAAACAAAAATAGAACTGTTTGGCCATAATGGCCATCGTTATGTTTGGAGGAAAAAGGGGGATGCTTGCAAACCGAAAACACCATCCCAACCGTGAAACACGGGGGTGGCAGCATCATGTTGTGGGGGTGGCACACTTCACAAAATAGATGGCAACATGAGTGAGGAAAATTATGTGGACATATTGAAGCATCACCTCAAGACATCAGTCAGGAAGTTAAAGCTTGGTCGCAAATGGGTCTTCCAAATGTACAATGACCCCAAGCATACTTCCAAAGTTGTGGCAAAATGGCTTAAGGACAACAAAGTCAAGGTCTTGGAGTGGACATCACAAAGCCCTGACCTCAATCCTATAGAACATGTGTGGGCAGAACTGAAAAAGCGTGTGCGAGCAAGGATGCCTACAAACCTGACTCAGTTACACCAGCTCTGTCAGGAGGAATGGGCCAAAATTCACCCAATGTATTGTGGGAAGCTTGTGGAAGGCTACCCGAAACGTTCGACCCAAGTTAAACAACTTAAAGGCAACGCTACTAAATACTAATTGAGTGTATGTAAACTTCTGACCCAATGTGAATGTGATGAAGAAATAAAAACTGAAATAAATCATTCTCTCAACTATTATTCTGACATTTCACATTCCTAAAATAAAGTGGTGATCCTAACTGACCTAAAACAGGGATTACTTGGATTAAATGGCAGGAATTGTGAAAAACTGGGTTTAAATGTATTTGGCTGAGGTGTATGTAAACTTCCGACTTCGTGGGTGGGTGGGTGGGTGGGTAGGTAGGTAGGACAGGGGTGAGCTCTTTCCTATAACCTGTAGGTCTACACTTGCCATGTAGGTTTCTCATGAGTGGGTGGCTCTAATTGAGATATAGAGGAAGGAAATGGGTAGGGTATATGCAAATTAAACACTGTGGTATTTACTATTGTTAGAAAAGTGTTTTTGCAGACATTACTGTAGTATTTACTACAGTGTTTTTTTCTACAATATACTATAACATTCTATAGTAAGTACTACCCATGACATAGGGATACTAGTGTGCATTATATAATTCTATAGTAAGTACTATATAATTCTCTAGTAGACTGTAGTATTTTTTGGGTTCCAGCATGAGCTATAATTATATTTAAATGGCTCATTGGAATTGACCATATCATTATTAGTAGGCCAGAGAGAATAAAATGATGGAATATGAAACCATGGAGGGGAAACTGAAATAGAAGGGTACAGCCAGGAAAGTATTGTGCGTGTCTGATAATGTGTACGAGAGAGAGACACACAAGATCAGGAAATGTGGTCCATGTGGTAACCAAATATGGTCTAGGTGTGAACCAAATGTGGTCTAGGTGGTAACCAAATGTGGTCTAGGTGGTAACCAAATGTGGTCTAGGTGGTAACCAAAGCAGGGTTCTCCAGGTGATAAAACAAATAGATAGCCAACATCTTCTCCAGACAACCTCTTAATCCTTGCCTGGATAAAAACACACACACACACACACACACACACACACACACACACACACACACACACACACACACACACACACACACACACACACACACACACACACACACACACAAGGTCACCTACCTCTGTCTTGGAACACTCCCATCCCCCACCTACACCCTGGTTCTCCTCCTCCTCCTCCACAACAACAACAACAACAACAAAAACAACAAAGCCCACGGACGTGTTGATGTATATGTATGCCCACACCATAGCCCACACGTGGATGCCTCAGCACACAATAAGCAAAGGTGGGGAATGGAATGAGCGGAGGCAGAGGAGTACAACCTCTCTCTCTCTCTCTGTCTTTGTCTCTTTTTCTCTCTCTCTCTGTCTCTCTCTCGTTGTGTGGAGGAGCAGTGAGTCACCCTCCTCCACAGTCCGAGGCGATCTGTCCTTTATTATTTTACTTTGTCTTTCTCTCTCACAACACCCAGTTTGGTCCTGCAGCTTTATCTATCACCCCCCACCACACACACACACACACAGCTATGCTTCTAACCACACCCGCAGACAGAGTTCAGTGTGTCAAATCGGAGGGCATGCTGTCCGGTCCTCTGGCAGTCTCTATGGGGGTGCCACAGGGTTCAATTCTCGGGCCGACTCTTTTCTCTGTTTATATCAATGATGTTGCTCTTGCTGCGGGCGATTCCCTGATCCACCTCTACGCAGATGACACCATTCTATATACTTTCGGCCTGTCATTGGACACTGTGCTATCTAACCTCCAAACGAGCTTCAATGCCATACAACACTCCTTCCGTGGCCTCCAACTGCTCTTAAACGCTAGTAAAACCAAATGCATGCTTTTCAACCGATCGCTGCCTGCACCCGCATGCCCAACTAGCATCACCACACTGGATGGTTCCGACCTTGAATATGTGGACACCTATAAGTACCTAGGTGTCTGGCTAGACTGCAAACTCTCCTTCCAGACCCTTATCAAACATCTCCAATCGAAAATCAAATCAAGAGTCGGCTTTCTATTCCGCAACAAAGCCTCCTTCACTCACGCTGCCAAGCTTACCCTAGTAAAACTGACTATCCTACCGATCCTCGACTTCGGCGATGTCATCTACAAAATTGCTTCCAACACTCTACTCAGCAAACTGGATGCAGTTTATCACAGTGCCATCCGTTTTGTCACTAAAGCACCTTATACTACCCACCACTGCGACTTGTATGCTCTAGTCGGCTGGCCCTCGCTACATATTCGTCGCCAGACCCACTGGCTCCAGGTCATCTACAAGGCCATGCTAGGTAAAGCTCCGCCTTATCTCAGTTCACTGGTCACGATGGCAACACCCATCCGTAGCACGCGCTCCAGCAGGTGTATCTCACTGATCATCCCTAAAGCCAACACCTCATTCGGCCGCCTTCGTTCCAGTACTCTGCTGCCTGTGACTGGAACGAATTGCAAAAATCGCTGAAGTTGGAGACTTTTATCTCCCTCACCAACTTCAAACATCTGCTATCTGAGCAGCTAACCGATCGCTGCAGCTGTACATAATCTATTGGTAAACAGCCCACCCATTTTCACCTACCTCATCCCCACAGTTTTTATTTATTTACTTTTCTGCTCTTTTGCACACCAATATCTCTACCTGTACATGATCATCTGATCATTTATCACTCCAGTGTTAATCTGCAATATTGTAATTATTCGCCTACCTCCTCATGCCTTTTGCACACATTGTATATAGACCCCCCCTTTTTTTCTACTGTGTTATTGACTTGTTAATTGTTTACTCCATGTGTAACTCTGTGTTGTCTGTTCACACTGCTATGCTTTATCTTGGCCAGGTCGCAGTTGCAAATTAGAACTTGTTCTCAACTAGCCTACCTGGTTAAATAAAGGTGAAATAAATAAAAAATAAAAAATAAATTACACATTGTGTACGATTTGATAGGTAATTTATAAACCAATCTAGAACATGACCAGTAATTCCACAACATTTGAACCTTTGCACTAACACAGCATGGTCCACGATGTCAAAAGCCTTCGCCAAATCAATAAAAATAGACACACAATGTAACTTCTTATCAAGAGCACAGTGGATGTCATTTAAAACCTTCAATGTTGCCATAACAGTGCTGTGGCCAGACCTAAAACCTGATTGCATTCCATTTAAGATGTTGTTTTCTTGGAAGTAGACCTTTAACTGCCTAAAAACTAAGGACTCCAGTACCTTTGACAGTACAGACAATTTTGATATGGGTCGATAGTTGTCAAGTAGCGAAGGATCTCCACCTTTCAGGAGAGGCAGTACAAAAGCATATTTCCATAACTTGAGGTTTTCCTTAACATCAAGCGTGAGGTTAAAAAATACATGTTAAGGGGGAGGGGGGGGATGATGTCTGCAGCTAGGTGTAGGAGGTGGTGGTCTTGTTCATTAGGGCCAGGGAATTTTTTAAAATCAATTTCTTTCTGGGCTTTACACACTTCTGAAACAGAGAAGGATGAAAAGGAGAACCTGGTGAAGGAGTGCACGGGGGTGTCAGGTAAATTCATAGGGGGCTCAATTATACCTTTGACCTTTTCAAATAAACTGCCTGCAACTAAAAAATGCGTATTCAAGGCTTTCAGAATGAAAGTCTTTGGGAAGTCTGCAAAAACACTATAGTGTTTCTAAAGAAATCAGCCAAGACCTCAGAAAAAAGACCTGGATTGTCCTTGGGAGCAATTTCCAAACGCCTGAAGGTACCACGTTCATCTGTACAAGCAATAGTACGCACGTATAAACACCATGGGACCATGCAGCCGTCATACCGCTCAGGAAGGAGATGCGGTCTGTCTCCTAGAGATGAACGTACTTTGGCGCGAAAAGTGCAAATCAATCCCAGAACAACAGCAAAGGACCCTGTGAAGATGCTGGAGGAAACAGATACAAAATTATCTATATCCACAGTAGAACGAGTCCTAAATCGACATAATCTGAAAGGCCGCTCAGCAAGGAAGAAGCCCCTGCTCCAAAATCGCCATAAAAAAGCCAGACTACGGTTTGCAACTGCACATGGGGACAAAGATCATACTTTTTGGAGAAATATCCTCTGGTCTGATGAAACAAAAATAGAACTGTTTGGCCATAATGGCCATCGTTATGTTTGGAGGAAAAAGGGGGATGCTTGCAAACCGAAAACACCATCCCAACCGTGAAACACGGGGGTGGCAGCATCATGTTGTGGGGGTGGCACACTTCACAAAATAGATGGCAACATGAGTGAGGAAAATTATGTGGACATATTGAAGCATCACCTCAAGACATCAGTCAGGAAGTTAAAGCTTGGTCGCAAATGGGTCTTCCAAATGTACAATGACCCCAAGCATACTTCCAAAGTTGTGGCAAAATGGCTTAAGGACAACAAAGTCAAGGTCTTGGAGTGGACATCACAAAGCCCTGACCTCAATCCTATAGAACATGTGTGGGCAGAACTGAAAAAGCGTGTGCGAGCAAGGATGCCTACAAACCTGACTCAGTTACACCAGCTCTGTCAGGAGGAATGGGCCAAAATTCACCCAATGTATTGTGGGAAGCTTGTGGAAGGCTACCCGAAACGTTCGACCCAAGTTAAACAACTTAAAGGCAACGCTACTAAATACTAATTGAGTGTATGTAAACTTCTGACCCAATGTGAATGTGATGAAGAAATAAAAACTGAAATAAATCATTCTCTCAACTATTATTCTGACATTTCACATTCCTAAAATAAAGTGGTGATCCTAACTGACCTAAAACAGGGATTACTTGGATTAAATGGCAGGAATTGTGAAAAACTGGGTTTAAATGTATTTGGCTGAGGTGTATGTAAACTTCCGACTTCGTGGGTGGGTGGGTAGGTAGGTAGGACAGGGGTGAGCTCTTTCCTATAACCTGTAGGTCTACACTTGCCATGTAGGTTTCTCACGAGTGGGTGGCTCAAATTGAGATATAGAGGAAGGAAATGGGTAGGGTATATGCAAATTAAACACTGTGGTATTTACTATTGTTAGAAAAGTGTTTTTGCAGACATTACTGTAGTATTTACTACAGTGTTTTTTTCTACAATATACTATAACATTCTATAGTAAGTACTACCCATGACATAGGGATACTAGTGTGCATTATATAATTCTATAGTAAGTACTATATAATTCTCTAGTAGACTGTAGTATTTTTTGGGTTCCAGCATGAGCTATAATTATATTTAAATGGCTCATTGGAATTGACCATATCATTATTAGTAGGCCAGAGAGAATAAAATGATGGAATATGAAACCATGGAGAGGAAACTGAAATAGAAGGGTACAGCCAGGAAAGTATTGTGAGTGTGTGATAATGTGTACGAGAGAGAGACACACAAGATCAGGAAATGTGGTCCATGTGGTAACCAAATATGGTCTAGGTGTTAACCAAATGTGGTCTAGGTGGTAACCAAATGTGGTCTAGGTGGTAACCAAATGTGGTCTAGGTGGTAACCAAAGCAGGGTTCTCCAGGTGATAAAACAAATAGATAGCCAACATCTTCTCCAGACAACCTCTTAATCCTTGCCTGGATAAAACACACACACACACACACACACACACACACACACACACACACACACACACACACACACACACACACACACACACACACACACACACACACACACACACACATACACACACACACACCAGAGTATTGATCTCCAGTCAGAACACCATTCTGTGGTATACACCAATTACCTGCTTCTATCAGGGCCGGTGGCCCTCGAACCTCAACCCAGACCAAGGTCACCTACCTCTGTCTTGGAACACTCCCATCCCCCACCTACACCCTGGTTCTCCTCCTCCTCCTCCACAACAACACCAACAACAACAACAAAAACAACAAAGCCTACGGACGTGTTGATGTATATGTATGCCCACACCATAGCCCACACGTGGATGCCTCAGCACACAATAAGCAAAGGTGGGGAATGGAATGAGCGGAGGCAGAGGAGTACAACCTCTCTCTCTCTCTCTGTCTTTGTCTCTTTTTCTCTCTCTCTCTGTCTCTCTCTCGTTGTGCGGAGGAGCAGTGAGTCACCCTCCTCCACAGTCCGAGGCGGTCTGTCCTTTATTATTTTACTTTGTCTTTCTCTCTCACAACACCCAGTTTGGTCCTGCAGCTTTATCTATCACCCCCCACCACACACACACACACAGCTATGCTTCTAACCACACACACACAAACAGCTTTTCTCCTCTCCACTTCATCAGTAAACCTTTTCCTGACAGAGCTGTCAGACGACTCTAATGAAGGGGTCTCAACTTACTGTTGAGAGTTCCAATAGAAGAATACACAAGGTGCAAGTTTGACATTTGGTTAAGCATCAGCAGCTTTTCACTAACTGACACTCACTCAATTAGTCATGTCAGCTAACACTTTGGTAAGTTAGTCTAGGAAGTTATCTTGGCTGAATACCGACAGGGCATGCAGGGCACGTGCCCAAGGGCTCTGACCTCCAGGGGGGCCCCATTGATTTTGTTAAGGGTCAGACACACCGATAAATCTGACTGCCGATAGGTACTTAGCACCTCAGCCCAGAGTGTCTGCAGTCAACTTATTGTTTTTCACATAGAACCGCTTTACTTTCGATATGCTTAATTTAAATACTCCAGGCCACAAGGTGGCAGTAGCTTGTTTGGCTTGTGCCTGATGTAGCTAATGTAAGCTAACTAGCGAACTGCGCTAATGTTGTTGCTAGCTGGCTAGAATTTGTAGTAAGCTTTTGTTGATACTAACAAGATGGCCACAACTAAATAACTAGCGTAGCTAGCAATCACAATGCATGTTTTCACCATGGCCTGTAGGGTCCAGGTTGTGAGCCCGACTGTTTTCTACACTGAGTATTTCCAACCCTGACAGTCTTTCCTGAGACATTCTGCAATATATGTCAATTGCACTGACACAATTTAAACTTAGTCTTGAATGATGCATGCCAAGATATGCCAGAGATACAACTCAAAATGCCGGCTCACCAGGATGAACAAAATCGCAAACCACTTTTTTGTTCAAGCCCCCAAGAACACACAAAAAATTTGCGTTCCTCAATGGTTCTTTGGTAAAGATCCCTTTGAGCTCTTCAATGATTCTTTGCTGTTCACAAAATGGTTCTTTGCTCTGTTGGTGATAATTAACAAAATAATATAGTTGACCAGAACAAAAAACCCTGCATGGTTCTTCAAAAGGATCTACAAAGAACCTTTTAGTTTTTTTAGAACTATTCTCTATAGGGGAACATTTTTTTATGATTCTTTATAGAACCTTAGGAAAGGGTTCTTTATAGCACCATACAGGTTTAATTTAGAACCTTATGATCATGGTTCTTTATTGAAAATTCAAAAAAGGGTTCTATATAGCACCAAAAAGGGTTCCACTTTGGTTACAAGCCAAATAACCCCTATCTGGTACTATTTAGAACAGGGATGGGCAACTTCGGTGGGGGTAGGGGCCACAAAAACCTGAACTCATCATCATGGGCAGCAGTTTTTCATGGGTCTGCGTGGGTCTGTGCCACATTCCTCCACTGAGATGCTGCTACTGCAGCCGCAACCGTTATCCGTTATGCCAGTCTGCACAGCGCGATATCAACCCAAAACATATAGGACTGCTTTTTCTCTACCTCTTCACCGGATTCCTGCCGCAAGCCCTGGTCCATTACACCGGATCATCGCAGCTAGCTAGCTGCATTTGAGTGGCTAATGCTGGCTAACGCCTCTGTCCCGAAGCAAGCACCAGTTAGCCTTGAGCTAGCCTCGAGCTAGGACCGTCTCCCGGCTAGCCGAAGAGGTCTATCAGCTAATTTTTGGGCTACAATGCCTTTTTTGCCAATTGGCCTGGACCCTTCATTGCCGACACATATCCCCACCGATCCATCATGACTGGTCTGCCGACGTAATCGTCCAAGGTGGTTTCAACAGGCTTTTCCATTGCGACGTCTCCGTAGCCCCGGCCTGCTAGCTGTCTGAATCGCCGTGTCTCCAGCTCGACTACCGCAGTGGCGACTATTGAACGGCTCCCTGACTCACCTACTGCTGCTCATTGGACGCTATGATCACTTGGCTACACATGGCTCTCTCTAATGTCAATATGCCTTGTCTATTGCTGTTTTGGTGAGTTATTATTGTCTTATTTCACTGTAGAGGCTCCAGCCCCGCCAAACATGCCTTAGATAGGCCTTTTGTCCCACCCCTGACACATGCGGTGACCTCACCTGGCTTAACTGGTGCCTCTAGAGACAAAACCTCTCTCATCGTACCTCAATGCATAGATTTACCTCCCATTGTACTCACATCCTACTATTCCCTTGTCTGTACATTATGTCTTGAATCTATTCTTCCTCGACCAGAAATCTGCTCCTTTTACTCTCTGTTCGAACGCACTAGACGACCTGTTCTTATAGCCTTTAGCAGTACCCTTATCCTACCCCTCTGTTCCTCTGGTGAAGTTAACCCAGGCCCTTCAGCACCACTCCAATTCCCCAGGCGCTCTCTTTTGTTGACTTCTGTAACCGTAAAAGCATTGGTTTCATGCATGTTAACATCAGAAGCCTCCTCCCTTAGTTTGTTTTATTCACTGCTTTAGCACACTCCGCCAACCCCAACTACAACATTTTCCGACAAGATAGAACTGCCAAAGGGGGTGGAGTAGCAATCTACTGCAGAGATAGCTTGCAGAGGTCTGTGATGCTATCCAGGACTGTGCCAAAACAGTTCAAGCTTCTACTTTTAAAAATCCATCTTTTCAGAAATAAGTCTCTCACTGTTGCCGCTTGTTATAGACCCCCTTCAACACCGAGCTGTGCCCTGGACACAATATGTGAATTAATTTCCCCCCAATTATCTTCAGAGATTGTATTGTTAGGTAACCTAAACTGGGATATGCTTAACACCCCGGCCATCCTACAATCTAAGCTAGATACCCACAATCTTACACAAATTATCATGGAACCTACCAGGTACAACCCTAAATCTGTAAACACAGGCACCCTCATAGATATCCTCCTGACCAACCTGCCCTCTAAATACACCTGTGCGGTCTTCAACCAGGATCTCAGCGATCACTGCCTCATTGCCTGTGTCCATAATAGGTTCGGGGTCAAACGACCACCACTCATCACTGTCAAACTCTCCCTAAAAACACTTCAGCAAGCAGGCCTTTCTAATCGACCTGGCCCGGGTATCCTGGAAGGATATTGACCTTATTCCATCAGTGGAGGATGCCTGGTTATTCTTTAAAAGTGCTTTCCTCACCATCTTATATAAGCATACCCCATTCAAAAAATGTAGAACTAAGAACAGATATAGCCATTGGTTCACTCCAGATTTGACTGCCCTCGACCAGCACAAAAACATCCTGTGGCGTTCTGCATTAGCATTGAATAGCCCCCGCGATATGCAATTTGCATCCTGTAGCACAAACTCCAAAAAGTTCTGGGACACTGTAAAGTCCATGGAGAATAAGAGCACCTCCTCCCAGCTGCCCACTGCACTGAGGCAAATGAATCTACGATAATCGAGAACTTCAAGAAGCATTTTTCTACGTCTGGCCATGCTTTGCACCTGGCTACCCCTACCCTGGTCAACAGCTCTGCAAACCCCACAGCAACTTGCCCAAGCCTCCCCCATTTCTCCTTCACCCAAATCCAGATAGCTGATGTTCTGAAAGAACTGAAAAATGTGGATCCCGACAAATCAGCTGGGCTAGACAATCTGGACCCTCTCTCTCTAAAATGATCCGCCGCAATGTTTGCAACCCCTATTACTAGTCTGTTCAACCTCTCATTCATATCATCTGAGATCCCTAACAATTGGATAGCTGCCGCGGTCATCTCCCTCTTCAAAGGGGGAGACACTCTAGACCCAAACTGTTACAGACCTATATCCATCCTACCCTGCCTTTCTAAAAATCTTTGAAACTAAGTTAACAAACATATCACCGACCATATCGAATCCCACCGTACCTTCTCCACTATGCAATCTGATTTCCAAGCTGATCATGGGTGCACCACAGCCACACTCAAGGTCCTAAACGATATCATAACCTCCATCGATAAAATACAGTGCTGCGCAGCCGTCTTCATCAACCTGCTTTTAAAAAACCTAGTGCTTTTAAATGCTAGTAAAACTCCAGCAGGTATATTTCACTGGTCATCTCCAAAGCCAACACTTTGGCCGCCTTTCCTTCCAGTTCTCTGCTGCCAATGACTGGAACGAATTACAAAAATCACTGAAGACGGAGACTTATATCTCCCTCTCTAACTTTAATCGTCAGCTGTCAAAGCCACTGACCGATCGCTGTACCTGTACACAGCCAATCTGTAAATAGCACAACCGACTACCTCATCCCCATATTATTACTTACCCTCTTGCTCTTTTGCACCCCAGTATCTCTACTTGTACATCATCATCTGCACATTTATCACTCTAGTGTTAATGCTAAGTTGTAATTATTTCGCCTCTATGGCCTATTTATGGCCTTACCTAATCTTCTACATTTGCACACACTGTATATAGATTTTTCTGTTGTGTTATTGACTGTACGCTTGTTTATGTGTAATTCTCTGTTGTTGTTTTTGTTGCACTACTTTGCTTTTTCTTGGCCAGGTCGCAGTTGTAAATGAGAACTTATTCTCAACTGGCCTACCTAGTTAAATACAGGTGAAATTTGGTTAAATGGTTCAATAAAAATAAATGTAAAAAAACACATTGCACACACACAGTGACACCACACACCAGTGACACACACCACACACGAGTGACAAACACACATCCACTGCATATACAGTGGGGCAAAAAAGTATTTAGTCAGCCACCAATTGTGAAAGTTCTCCCACTTAAAAAGATGAGAGAGGCCTGTAATTTTCATCATAGGTACACTTCAACTATGACAAACAAAATGAGAAGGAAAAAAATCCAGAAAATCACATTGTAGGATTTTTAATGAATGAATTTGCAAATTATGGTGGAAAATAAGTATTTGGTCAATAACAAAAGTTTATCTCAATACTTTGTTATATACCCTTTGTTGGCAATGACAGAGGTCAAACGTTTTCTGTAAGTCTTCACAAGGTTTTCACACACTGTTGCTGGTATTTTGGCCCATTCCTCCATGCAGATCTCCTCTAGAGCAGTGATGTTTTGGGGCTGTTGCTGGGCAACACGTTCTTTCAACTCCCTCCAAAGATTTTCTATGGGTTTGAGATCTGGAGACTGGCTAGGCCACTCCAGGACCTTGAAATGCTTCTTACGAAGCCACTCCTTCGTTGCCCGGGAGGTGTGTTTGGGATCATTGTCATGCTGAAAGACCCAGCCACGTTTCATCTTCAATGCCCTTGCTGATGGAAGGAGGTTTTCACTCAAAATCTCACGATACATGGCCCCATTCATTCTTTCCTTTACACGGATCAGTCGTCCTGGTCCCTTTGCAGAAAAACAGCCCCAAAGCATGATGTTTCCATCCCCATGCTTCACAGTAGGTATGGTGTTCTTTGGATGCAACTCAGCATTCTTTGTCCTCCAAACACGACGAGTTGTGTTTTTACCAAAAAGTTATATTTTGGTTTCATCTGACCATATGACATTCTCCCAATCTTCTTCTGGATCATCCAAATGCTCTCTAGCAAACTTCAGACGGGCCTGGACATGTACAGGGGGACACGTCTGGCACTGCAGGATTTGAGTCCCTGGTGGCGTAGTGTGTTACTGATGGTAGGCTTTGTTACTTTGGTCCCAGCTCTCTGCAGGTCATTCACTAGGTCCCCCCGTGTGGTTCTGGGATTTTTGCTCACTGTTCTTGTGATCATTTTGACCCCACGGGGTGAGATCTTGCGTGGAGCCCCAGATCGAGGGAGATTATCAGTGGTCTTGTATGTCTTCCATTTCCTAATAATTGCTCCCACAGTTGATTTCTTCAAACCAAGCTGCTTACCTATTGCAGATTCAGTCTTCTCATTCTGGTGCAGGTCTACAATTTTGTTTCTGGTGTCCTTTGACAGCTCTTTGGTCTTGGCCATAGTGGAGTATGGAGTGTGACTGTTTGAGGTTGTGGACAGGTGTCTTTTATACTGATAACAAGTTCAAACAGGTGCCATTAACATCTTCGATATAGGGGGCGCTCTTTTAATTTTGGGATAAAAAAACGTTCCCGTTTTAAACAAGATATTTTGTCACGAAAAGATGCTCGACTATGCATGTAATTGACAGCTTTGGAAAGAAAACACTCTGACGTTTCCAAATCTGCAAAGATATTATCTGTGAGTGCCACAGAACTGATGCTACAGGCGAAACCAAGATGAAATTTCAAACAGGAAATGCCCCAGATTTTGAATGCACTTTGTTCCAATGTCTCCTTATATGGCTGTGAATGCGCAAGGAATGAGCCTACACTTTCTGTCGTTTCCCCAAGGTGTCTGCAGCATTGTGACGTATTTGTAGGCATATCATTGGAAGATTGACCATAAGAGACTACATTTACCAGGTGCTCCGGTTGGTGTCCTCCATTGCAATTATTGCGCAATCTGCAGCTGCGTGCATTTTTCCATTTGGTTCAGAGGAGAAACCAAACTGCCACGAATGACTTATCATCGAATAGATATGTGAAAAACACCTTGAGGATTGATTCTAAACAACGTTTGATATGTTTCTGTCGATATTATGGAGTTAATTTGGAGAAAAAAATCGGCGTTGTAATGACTGAATTTTCAGGGGTTTTTCTTAGCCAAACGTGATGAACAAAACGGAGCGATTTCTCCTACACAAATAATATTTTTGGGAAAACTGAACATTTGCTATCTAACTGAGTCTCCTCATTGAAAACATCTGAAGTTCTTCAAAGGTAAATTATTTTATTTGAATGCTTTTCTTGTTTTTGTGAAAATGTTGCCTGCTGAATGCTAGGCTTAATGCTATGCTAGCTATCAATACTCTTACACAAATGCTTGTGTAGCTATGGTTGAAAAGCATATTTTGAAAATCTGAGATGACAGTGTTGTTAATTAACAAAAGGCTAAGCTTGTGAGCCAATATATTTATTTCATTTCATTTGCGATTTTCATGAATAGTTAACGTTGCGTTATGGTAATGAGCTTGAGGCTATAATTACGCTCCCGGATACGGGATTGCTCGAGGCAACAGGTTAATACAGGTAACAAGTGGAAGACAGAGGAGCCTCTTAAAGAAGAAGTTACAGATCTGTGAGAGCCAGAAATCTTGCTTGTTTGTAGGTGACTAAATACTTATTTTCCACCATAATTTGCAAATAAATTCATTAAAAATCCTACATTTTTTTTCTAATTTTGTCTGTCATAGTTGAAGTGTACCTATGATGAAAATTACAGGCCTCTCTCATCTTTTTAAGTGGGAGAACTTGCACAATTGGTGGCTGACTAAAAACTTTTTTACCCCACTGTAGTATGCACACTGAAACTGACAAGCAAATTCCCTCAGGTGGATGGACACGCAAACATGGACAAACTCTCCGTACACGTGCACACATACACCCACACCACAATCAACCGTCACTAACGTTTGCCTAGTTAAATGGTTTGTTAATTAATTGATGTAATCAAGGCTTCTGTACACCCACTGAAGCAGAACTGGAACTAGACTTTCATTAACTGCTCTGTACCCTCTTCTCTACTGTATGCCCTAGAGTCTTAACACGCGCACACACACACACACACACACACACACACACACACACACACACACACACACACACACACACACACACACACACACACACACACACACACACACACACACACACACACCACTCACATTCTTAATAAATATAACCACTGACAAATTCATAGACACACCGCAAAACATTTCCTGAAAATGTACAGTAACTTACTGGCAGCATTTGGCCAGTAAGTTACTGTCATCTATTTTTCAGTACAGCTACTCTAATCTATTTTATGGTTACACAAATGTTACTTTAATCTAATTTGCAGTACCAAGTAAGTTACTGTAATCACATTTACAGTGCCAATTACAATATATTACTGTAATTACCCTATGACATATTACCCAGTGTTCTTTGCAAGTTTTCATTTGCATTTAGATCACTTAGTGAGTGTTCTTGCTCTTGTCCAGTGTGGATCAACCAATATGGATATTAAAAGAAAATACATCAAAGTCATAGCAAGTAAAATGTTTCTATAACTGTTACTAAGAATGTTGTTATAGTTGATACACTGGTCTACACATTTATTGTAATTATAACAAGATATGTTATGATAAATCTCTTACCATCTCTGGAGAGTGCCAATACATTACCGAGATATTCATGGTAACTTGATGCCATTTTCATATAAATTACTAACAGAAATAATATTGTACAAGTGACTTGTAAACTGTAAGAAAGTTATTTTGAACAGTATTTTACTTTTTAAAATAAGCAAGCATGTTGGCTGCTAGGCATTTGTACATGACAGCATATTAATGAATGCTAGGTGTTTTATATCACTTGACCTTCAAGAGGCCTAAACTAAGGCTTCCAAACGTGTTGTGATTACTGGGCAGAACAGATCAAATGGACATTGTTAAATATTCTACCATTAAAGGTTTACGACCTGCCACTCTGATCTGTCCCCTTTATACATTTAATTGTTAGAAAACTACTACCACAGATCATGTAAACGTCCCAGTAGCCTTTTGAGTGACTAAGATATTACCCATAATATCTTATAGGTATAGAAAAAAAATTACATCATTTTTCTCTCATGGCTAACTACCAAGAAGTTGGAAAGGTTAGGCTGACTGTTAACACATTTCAAGGTGTGCCTTGTAATTGGCTCTATTTGAGTCCTGTACACATTAAAATGTCATGAACAGTCAAAGTCATGTTCTTCATTTAATGTAATGCTCTTTGGATCAAACAAGAGTATGATAAAGTTTCAATAGAAAGTTACTGGTCCCCTCCACCATGTGTAACACTTACATTCAGGATGTTGGATTATTAAGGGGAAAAGGTGAAATCACCTTAACTCTCATTTTAATACACCAATGGTAACATGATTTTCTCTTAGCTAATTCAAATAAGTACCGCCTTGCAACCAACATCAGAGAAGGCATGTTTTCAGAGGGGCGTGGTTTAAATAGCTCGATAACTACTCTACTGGTGGAACAATTTGACTGTAGGGTGTCAGCAAATATAATTGAAAGTTTACACCATTCATCTATGGCAATGATTCTTATATATTTCCATCTGTATCTGGTGATAGCTAGTTACTGGCTAGCTAGGTCTTCAGCCAGCATGGAACAAAAGGGGGAGAAGGGTCACTCAAAACTCTGACACAGTTGTCATGTTAACACATCCGTCACTGCTGCTGTGAACCTCATTACGAGAGATATAAAAAATGGCGAGCTCATTAACATTTTTTTTAACCAACCTTTATTTAACTAGGCAAGCCAGTTAAGAACAAATTCATGTTTTACAATGACGGCCTACACCGGCCAAACCATAACCAGGACAACACTGAGCCAATTGTGCGACGCCCTATGGCACTCCCGATCAAGGCCGGTTGTGATAGAGCCCGGGATCGAACCAGGATCTGTAGTGACACCTCTAACACTGCGAAGCAGTGCCTTAGACCGCTGTGCCACTCGGGAGCATATATAAGCTCCCAGCCCAATCAGAAGGAGCCAGCGATTCTTCCCCCCCACAACATTTTCCAACAATGCACCATAATTTACAGTATGCTGTATTTAATATACAGCAAAACAGCAATATTGTTCTATTTGTTGAATTACATGGAAAACCTATAAGCAATTGCTAATAGTGAATATGTAATTATATATTAGAGCAGAACAACTGTTTTATTAGAGCATTTAATTTGTTCACAACAAAAATGGAAAGGGAAAAGGGGAGAAAGGAAATTGCACCAGCATCTAACCCAATAATATCCTCAACAAACCCACCACCCCTTCTCACTACTTTGGCCCTAACTGATCCTACACCAGGCTGTTGGCCTGAGAGGCTGCAACCTCTTCTCTCAAACCCCCTGTAGTAATTCTGCACTAAAATATATGACACCCCAAAATGTATTTGCTACTACTACCAATTCAATCTTCTGGGATTTTCTTTTCATCTGTGCGGTACAATTGAGGACCATTGCAATAAACGCCAAGAAGCCAACCTTACTAAAGCACAAACTGTTTAGGTCACTCTGTACTTGCCTACTACTCACAGGAATCCTCTCAGGCTCCCTTACCCTTTATCCACCATCCTCTACTTTCCTCTCTGCCTCCGCATGTGACACTTTCTGAACTGCTCTCACCCTGGAAACTTAAACCTGTCTCACTCGCATGGAACATTTCTGATCCCTGGCAACATGGCCACCCCCACAATTGAAACACACCACTTTTCCAACCATAATGGCACACTCCTTTGTCCTATGCTCTTTTGTACACATCTCACACCTCGGAATCTCCCTTCTACATACTGCTGCAACATGACCATAATTTGGCACCTGAAACACCGTAGTGTGTTCGGAAAAAATGCTCTCATGGGATATCTTACATACCCAAGCATGACTTTATCCGGCAAACACATCTCATCAAAACTCAGAAGGACAGACAGGGTCTCCTCAGTCTCGTGCTCACTGCTGGGTCTGCGTCGCATCAAACAGTGCATCACAGACACCGGGGATCCTCAACTTCGGTCAATCTACCTCAACGCCACCCCAGTTATTAATCCTTTCAGTGGCGCTCTGCTCTGGAGAGCAAAGCAGGGAAGAGCTCTCGTCCTGAGTCACGAAATGCGTAGTGCCCTCTCCTTCTGGGCAGCAGACAAACAAAGAAATCCACAAAAGTCTATTTCGGGATACTTTGACTGAATTGACAGAACCCAACTCCTTCTTCACGCAGTCTGAAACCACAAACAGGTCGGCCAAAATGGATAGATCAATGTTCTCGATGAATCAGAGTCATCCGGGCATTTCCCTGATCATTGGGGTGAGCATCCGGGCATTTCCCTGATCATTGGGGTGAGCATCCGGGCATTTCCCTGATCATTGGGGTGAGCATCCGGGCATTTCCCTGATCATTGGGGTGAGCATCCGGGCATTTCCCTGATCATTGGGGTGAGCATCCGGGCATTTTTCATTGGGGTGAGATCATTTTGGGGTGAGCATCCGGGCATTTCCCTGATCATTGGGGTGAGCATCCGGGCATTTCCCTGATCATTGGGGTGAGCATCCGGGCATTTCCCTGATCATTGGGGTGAGCATCCGGGCATTTCCCTGATCATTGGGGTGAGCATCCGGGCATTTCCCTGATCATTGGGGTGAGCATCCAGGCATTTCCCTGGCAACCGCCAGTCATCATCCTAGTGCTCTTGTATATGCTAATAAGGGACTTGGCTAATTCAGAAGGGAGTTTCCCCTCACTAAGACACACGCACACACAGACGTATGTTAGTTAATGTTAACTTTGCTGATTCCAGCTTAATCCATTCTCAATCAGCAACACAGCTCGTTCATTTAGCAGGACTAAAACAGATTAAACTATAAACACCTACACACAAACATTCTCTCGCTCGCTCCCTTTCAGAAAGCCAATATTTGAAGTTGAATTTGAAAAGGGAAGAGATTTTTGTACAGAGTCACACAAAGCTTTTTAAGGAGAGGCTTAAGCCTTATGTTTGCAGTTGTAATTTGGCTCATGTGCTTTAGCCATGTATTTACATTTGGCCTTGTGTTGAACCATATCTCTAATTGGTCAAGCTAATTAAATATAAATCAAATATAGATCCATCTAGCCTAATGAAAGCTGGAAATGGATTCTCAATGATACCAAATACTCTGTAAAAAGTGGGACGGCATAACTGTTCGTCAGAAGTGCTTTTACTGATGGGAATGATCGAAAACTACCCTTTGGCTCGTTTAACCTACTGTATTCAATTTGTCTGTAATCGAAAAATGTATTAGTCAGATCAATGTGATTTTAAAATTGAATGAAAGATTCAAAATTGCTTTCAACACCACATGCATAATATACGCATTGAATAGCGGTGGGGCAACGTAGTGGCGGCAGCCTATCAAAGGAGTTGGCGGCGTGGCCTATTGGGGACGTGGCTTTCCGTTTGTTATTTTGCCCTCCCGTGAGAGTGAATGTCATTCTAGTTCATCTGGTCTATTGTATTTGCTGTTCAACTGTGATCTATGATACTGATGTTGTGGTTACTAAATATAAAATATTGTGTAAAAAGTAAGTTATTTCAAGTTGGTTTACATGGAATTGATATAATTGCTTCTAACCCAATTGAAAAAATGTTGATAGGTAATTCCATAGTCAAAAACAAGAAGAAAAATGGGTTGTATTTACATGAAATATTAGTTAGCATTTGTTCTTATTTTAGGTTTAGCCAAAGAGGAAAGGTAGGTTGGCATGGAATTATATGCACTAAATATACAAAAGTATGCGGACACCCCTTCAAATGAGTGGATTTGGCTATTTCAGATACACCTCTTGCTGACAGATGTATAAAATCGAGCACACAGCCACGCAATTTCCATAGACAAACATTGGCAGTAGAGTGGCCTTGCTGAAGAGCTCAGTGACTTTCAATGTCATAGGATGCTACCTTTTCAACAAGTCAGTTCTTCAAATTTCTGCCCTGCTTCCCCGGTCAACTGTAAGTGCTGTTATTGTGAAGTGGAAACATCTAGGAGAAACAACGGCTCAGCCAAGAAGTGGTAGGCCACACAAGCTCACAGAATGGGACAGCCAAGTGCAATTATCGATTATTATAATAATTATTATTAATAATAATTATAATTAATAATTATTTTCCAATTTGTTCAAGAGATTGAGAGAGGGGTTAAGAGGTGAGGAGACATCCACAGGCTTCACAGTAGAACAGAGATAAAATACCCCATACTGTGTGTCTGAGGTTGTGTATGTGCATGCATGGGTACGTGTTTGGAGAGTGTACGTGTGTTAGTGTGAGTTTGTGTGTGTTCATGCATGCGTGTGCACATGCTTGCAGGTTGCTGCTGTTGCTTGACCACATGTGCAGGAGGTACAGTACTGAATAGATACGGAATACAGAAGCAAAAGCAACTGAATTCAGAGGAAGAGTGTCTCATTAAGCTACAGTCTCTCAATAACAGATTTCAAACTCTAATGTCCTAAATGGCATCCTATTCCCTACACTACCCCCTAATGGTCCTGGCAAAAAGTTGTTCACTGTATAGGGAATAGGCTGCCATTTGGGATGCGTCAGGCTGCCATTTGGGATTCAGCCTCTGTCTTTGTTATGCTAATGTATTTAGCTGGATGAGGAAAAAGGAGATCTTTGTATTATATTAAAGATGCGTTTCAGAGGTTATGTATACTTTTTATCTAGTTGATCTGAAATTAGCACTCACAAGTCAAAACAGGTCCTCAAAACTTCATCCAATTGTGTACAATGCCATCCATTTTGTATGATATGTTACATCTTGTAAAAAAAATACAATATATTATATACATATTTTAAAAATATTCATATATAATATATTTATTTTTATATATTCAATTCGTATAATATGTTACGAATTACAATTCATACAATATGTTCTGAATTTGTAAGCATTAAGATCCATCTTTTTAATCACAGCAGTGCATGGATGGATAGGTGCACAGCAGTTTTATGGTATCCTGTAGCACAAACTCCAAAACGTTCTGGGACACTGTAAAGTCCATGGAGAATAAGAGCACCTCCTCCCAGCTGCCCACTGCACAGAGGCTAGGAAACACTGTCACCACCGATAAATCCACGATAATCGAGAATTTCAATAAGCATTTATCTACGGCTGGCCATGCTACCAGTACCCTGGTCAACAGCTCTGCACCCCCCACAGCAACTTGCCCAAGCCTCCCCATTTCTCCTTCACCCAAATCCAGATAGCTGATGTTCTAAAAAAGCTGCAAAATCTGGACCCCTACAAATCAGCTGGGCTAGACAATCTGGACCCTCTCTTTCTAAAATGATCACACAAAAATGTTGCAACCCCTATTAGTAGCCTGTTCAACCTCTCTTTCGTATCGTCTGAGATCCCTAAAGATTGGATAGCTGCCACGGTCATCTCCCTCTTCAAAGGTAGAGGCACTCTAGACCCAAACTGTTAACAACCTATATTTACCCTACACTGCCTTTGTAAATTCTTCAAAACCAAGTTAACAAACAGATCACCGACCATTTAGAATCCCACCTTATCCTTTTCCACAATGCAATCTGGTTTCCGAGCTGGTCACGGGTGCACCTCAGCCACGCTCAAGGTCCTAAACGATATTATAACGATACTGTGCAACCGTCTTCATCGACTAGGCCAAGGCTTTCGACTCTGTCAATCACTGCATTCTTATCGGAAGACACAACAGCCTTGGTTTCTCAAATGACTGCCTCGCCTGGTTCAACAACTACTTCTCAGATAGAGTTCAGTGTGTCAAATCAGAGGGCCTGTTGTCCGGACCTCTGGCAGTCTCTCTGGGGGTGCCATCAATGATATCGCTCTTGCTGTGGGTAATTCTCTGATCCACCTCTACACAGACGACACCATTCTGTATACTTCTGGCACTTCTTTGGACACTGTGTTAACAAACCTCCAGACAAGCTTCAATGCCATACAACACTTCCTCTGTGGCCGCCCGCCCGACTAGCATAACTACTCTGGACGGTTCTAACTACAAATACCTAGATGTCTGGTTAGACTGTAAACTCTCCTTCCAGAATCACTCATTCCAATCCAAAATGAAATCTAGAATCGGCTTCCTATTTGGCAACAAAGCATCCTTCACTCATGCTGCCAAACATACCCTTGTAAAACTGACTATCCTACCAATCCTTGACTTCGGCGATGTAATTTACAAAATAGCGTCCAACACTCTACTTAGCAAATTGGATGTAGTCTATCACAGTGCCATCCGTTAATTCACCAAAGCCCCATATACTACCCACCACTGCGACCTGTATGCTCTTGCTTTCTGGTCCTCGCTTCATATTCGGCGCCAAACCCACTGGCTCCAGGTCATCTATAAGTCTTTGCTTGGTAAAGCCCCGCCTTATCTCAGCTCACTGGTCACCATAGCAGCACCCACCCGTAGCACGCTCTTCAGCAGGCTTCAGCAGGTATATATTTCCGCCTTTCCTTCCAGTTCTCTGCTGGCAATGACTGGAACGAATTGCAAAAACCACTGAATCTGGAGTCTTATATCTCCCTCTCTAACTTTAAGCATCAGCTTATACATCAATGCAGCTTAAGCCCCACCCTCTTCAACATATAAATCAACAAATTTGCGAGAGCACTAGAACAGTCTGCAGCACCTGGCCTCACCCTACTAGAATCTGAAGTCAAATGTCTACTGATGACCTGGTGCTTCTGTATAAAACCAAAGAGTGCTTACATCAGCACCTAGATCTTCTGCACAGATTGTGTCAGACCTGGGCCCTGACAGTAAATGTCAGTAAGACAAAAATAATAGGGTTCCAAAAAGGGTCCAATTGCCAGGACCACGAATACAAATTCCATCTTGGCACCGTTACCCTAGAACACACAAAGAAAACTATACATACCTCGGCCTAAACAACATTTAAAAAAAATTGTATTTAACCTTAGGCAAGTCAGTTAACAACAAATTCTTATTTACAATGACGGTCTACGCCTTCTACGCCATCCAAAGGAACTTAACATTTGACATACCAATTAGGATATGGCTAAAAATACTTGAATCAGCTATAGAACACATCGCCCTTTATGGTTGTGAGGTCTGGTGTGGGACAAACACTAAATTGAGACTGCATGCAGAATTCTGCAAAAATATCCTCTGTGTCAAACGTACAACACCAAATAATGCATACAGAGCAGAATTAGGCCGATACCCGCTAATGATCAAAATCCAGAAAAGAGCAATTAAATTGTACAACCACCTAAAATGAAGCGATCCCAAAACCTTCCATAACAAAGTCATCACCTACAGAGAGATGAACCTGGAGAAGAGCACCCTAAGCAAGCTGGTCCTGGGGCTCTGTTCACAAACACAAACAGACCACACAGAGCCCCAGGACAGCAACACAATTAGACCCAACCAAATCATGAGAAAAGAAAAGAGATTACTTGAGACATTGGAGAGAAATAACAAAAAACACTGAGCAAACTAGAATGCTATTTGGCCCTAAACAGAGAGTACACAGAGGCAGAATACTTGACCACTGTGACTGACCCACAATTAAGGAAAGCTTTGACTATGTACAGACTCCGTGAGCGTAGCCTTGCTATTGAGAAAGTCCGCCAAAAGGCAGACCAGGCTATGTGCACACTGCCCACAAAATGAGGTGGAAACTGAGCTGCACTTCCTAACCTCCTGCCCAATGTATGACAATATTAGTGACACATATTTCCCTCAGATTACACAGACCCACAAAGAATTTGAAAAACAAATCCAATTTTGATAACCTCCCATATCTATTGGGTGAAATACCACAGTGTGCAATCACAGGAGCACGATTTGTGACATGTTGCCACAAGAAAAGGGCAACCGGTGAAGAACAAACACCATTGTAAGTACAACCTATTTATTTTTTTACTTGAACTATTTGCACATAATTACAACACTGTATGTAGACATAATATATCATTTGAAAGAGAGAGAGAGAGACACAGAGAGAGAGAGGGACAGACAGGAGATTTTTCCGGAAGTGAGGTTTTGGGGCCAATCAATAAAATGGACTTTAAAATGTGTGACAAACATCCAATTGAAGCCCTACATGCAGGTCCAAAGAAATAATGCATAATGCAACTAATGCATATAGGGCAGAATTAGGGCACTTTCTAGTGGTAATGAAAATACAAAAAAGATTTTGGCTACACCTAAATTCAACTCCAAATTCAAGTCTCCAATTTAAAGCACTTCAAACCCAAGAGCTGAGCCCAGAAACGAGCCCTTTCAGTCAGCTGGTGTTGGACCTAACCAACCAAACTGACACCAGCACTGCTTCAAAATAAATAATTCAAATAAACAGAATCATGAACCAATCAAATGACTCATATTTACAACATAGGAAAAACAAAACAAAATTCCAAATCCAACTAAATTGCCATCTGGCCCTAAACAGAGAATATGAATTGGCTGATTATCTCTACTCTGTCAGAGATATGAAGCAGAGACAGATCTTTACCAAGTACAGGCTGAGTGGCCACCAATTGGCAATAGAAACCGGCAGAGATAAAAAGGCATGGCTACACAAAGAGCAGCGTATAACAGGGGAGGTAGAAACAGAGATGCACTTTCTCCTTTACTGTGAAAAATATTCCTCAACAAGAGATTCATTATTCACAGAAATTACTACAATTATTCAAAATTATTACTTAAAAAACCCAGAGGAAAAACAACCTCCTCTTGCAACTAAATACAGCGCATTCGGAAAGTATTCAGAAGCCTTGACTTTTTCCACATTTGTGTAATTTTACTGAAATATCAAATTTACATAAGTATTCAGACTAGGGATGCACGATATATCGGTGAACATATCGGAATCAGACCATATTAGCTCAAAATGCCAACATTGACATCGGCCTGATGTCATGTTTAACGCCGATGTGCAAAACCGATGTCAGATCTGACGTGCATACCTAGAAATGACACCACGTATAATTTTGCGCTACACGTGCAACACAGCATTCCTAACCTAGCCCACAAAGTCTGCTGTGTGGATCGAGCAGTCAACAAGTCGAGCAGTCATTTGAAAGAGTAAGAACGTTTCTGCGAGACAACTCAATGGCAAAATCCATTTAACGCCAAGATAATGGAATTCATTGCCCTTGACAATCAACCATTCTATGTCGCGGGTGATGTTGGCTTTTCTCCGACTGGTCGAGCACCGGTACACAATACCAAGTGTGCTATTTTTCAGATGTTGCCCTACCGGAGTTACACAGTAATAGCGTCAGTGCTATTAGCTTCAAGACTGACATTTGGACCAGCGATATCAGCCCCATGAGCATGTTGAGTCTGACAGCACAGTGGGTCATCGAGGATTTTGTACTGAGGAAAGTTGCATGCTCATGAATGTGCTGGTTGTCATACCACTTCTGCCATTTCAATGGTATTTGAGAACATGTTTGAAACTTTGAAAAATGAACACGCTAGCTAGCATCATTCGAACAACTGACTTGAGAAATAAGCTCATCAACTGCGCCTGCAGCAGACGTGATACCCTCTGTCATGGCATTGAAACACTTGCTCAACAAAACTGCCGACACAGGCTGTGAACAAGCGATTCGGTGGCATTCTCTCTTTACTGTATCGCCACCATGCTCGATGCCACGAAAAGTATAGCTACAGTATGTACAAGGACCGCTACTTCGATGCAGACAAGAAATAAGATTTACGTGAAATGTTATATACAGAGCTGGACAAGATGGAAACGGACACATTGACAGCGCGCACTGAGGAAGAGAGGCCACGGACAGACAGCGCTGAAACTTCACTGCTTGACATGTATGATGAAATCCTGGTTGAGAATGAAACGACTGAACAAATGAACAACGAAACAGCACAGCAAGAAAGTGAAAGAAATAGGTTTGATTATGTTTTACTGGCAATGGGGACATACGTAAATGCCAACAAAATAACTTTTTGGTCAGTGTGGTGTGTGTGATTACAACCTCAAGTCTCTTGGGTATGATGCTACAAGCTTGGCACACCTGTATTTGGGAGCTTTCTCCCATTCTTCTCTGCAGATCCTCTCAAGCTCTGTCCGGTTATTATCCAAGATGGCGTAGCAGTGCAGACGTGTTTTGTTCGTCCTCTCGTGTACTTTTGTATTTTTTCGTCTTTTTTGTATATATATTTCAATTTTATTTTCAATATCTTCTCCATTTTCGTTCAATTATACCTTCCGGTAACCTGCCTCACCCAATGTGATACGGAACCGCTATTATTTTTCATTTCTAGACCTTATAGCAAGAACCACCTAGCCATCAGAAGCTAACCAGCTAATAAGCTACAAGCTATTTAGTCATTGTTAGCCACTGCTAGCGGCCTTTACCTTCTGCACAGGTACCAGCCCTTTTTTTAGCTTGGATAATACTCGCCAGCCTACCAGTAACGGACTTCTCTCCACTACAACGCCGGATTCCTGCCGTAAACCCTTGACCATTCTCCTGATATTCACAGCTAGCTAGCACCCACCGAGTTACCCAGTACCGAAGCTATCCCTGAGGCCCACCTCCCGGCCTACTCAGTTGTTCACCCGGACTCCACCCAAACACGGCTAGAACGCACTAATCCACCCCATCCTTGCTGTAAGCTCTGGACCTTGGCACCGGATCACCGCTGCTACCGAGTGGCTATAGTGGCTAACTCCCCTGCCCCGACGCTAGCACCGGTTAGCCTTGAGCCAGACGCATCTCCCGGATAGAAAACTCAATTACTACAACTACAATACCTCTTTCGCCATCTGGCTTGGCTCCTTAGTCGAAACGGCGCCCCACCGCACCACCACGACAGGTCTGCCGACGAATACTCCATCCGCTGTGCCTTCAACCGGCCTCCGTCGGACGTAGCCCTGGGCTACTAACTTTAAAACGCTGTGTCGCCCGCGTGCTAGCGTAGTAACGACTACTCTGCGGCTTCCCTGTCCCATCTATTGTTACCCCCTGGACCCTATGATCACTTGGCTACATAGCTGATGCCTGCTGGACTGTCCATTAATCACAGTACTCTATTCTGTTTATTTTTTCATTTGTAATTTTATTAATGTTATTTTTTTATCTGTCGGCCCCAGCCACAAACTCAGGCTCTGTGTGTAGTTAACCGACCCTCTCTGCCCATTCATCGCCATTTTACCTGTTGTTGTTTTAGCTGATTAGCTGTTGTTGTCTCACCCGTTGTTGTCTTAGCTTGCTCTCCAATTCAACACCTGTGGTTACTTTATGTCTCGCTATATGTCTCTCTCATATGTCAATATGCCTTGTATACTGTTGTTTAGATTAGTTATCATTGTTTTAGTTTACAATGGAGCCCCTAGTTCCACTCATTATACCTCTGATATCTCCTGTGTCCCACCTCCTACACATGCGCTGACCTCACCCATTATAACCAGAGATACAACCTCTCTTATCATCACTCAGTGCCTGGGCTTACCTTCGCTGTACCCGCACCCCACCATACCCCTGTCTGCACATTATGCCCTGAATCTATTCTATCACACCCAGAAATCTGCTCCTTTTAATCTTTGTCCCCAACGCACTAGGCGACCAGTTTTGATATCCTTTAGCCGTACCCTCATCCTACTCCTCTGTTCCTCAGGTGATGTGGAGGTAAACCCAGGCCCTGCGTGTCCCCAGGCACCCTCATTTGTTGACTTCTGTGATCGAAAAAACCTTGGATTCATGCATGTCAATATCAGAAGCCTCCTTCCTAAGTTTGTTTTACCCACTGCTATAGCACACTCAGCCAACCCTGATGTCCTTGCCATGTCTGAATCCTGGCTTAGGAAGGCCACCAACAATTCTGAGATTTCCATACCAGCTACAACATTTTCCGTCAAGATAGAACTGCCAAAGGGGGAGGATTTGCAATCTACTGCAGAGATAGCATGCAAAGTTGTCATACTTTCCAGGTCTATACCCAAACAGTTTGAACTTCTAATTAAAAAAATTAACAGCAGTCTCTCACTGTTGCCGCCTGCTATCGACCCCCTTCCGCTCCCAGCTGTGCCCTGGACACCATTTGTGAATTCATCGCCCCCTATCTAGCTTCAGAGTTCGTTCTGTTAGGTGACCTAAACTGGGATATGCTTAACACCCCGGCAGTCCTACAATCTAAGCTAGATACCCTCAATCTCACGCAAATCACCAAGGAACCCACCAGGTACAACCCTAAATCTGTAAATATGGGCACCTTCATAGACATTATCTTGACCAACTTGCCCTCCAAATACACCTCCGCTGTTTTCAATCAGGATCTCAGCGATCACTGCCTCATTGCCTGTGTCCACTATGGGCCCGCGGTCAAACGACCACCCCTCATCACTGTCAAACGCTCCCTAAAACTCTTCTGTGAGCAGGCCTTTCCAATCGACCTGGCCCGGGTATCCTGGAAGGATATTGACCTCGTCTCGTCAGTTGAGGATGCCTGGTCATTCTTTAAGCATGCCCCGTTCAAAAAATGCAGAACCAAGAACAGATATAGCCCTTGGTTCACTCCAGACCTGACTGCCCTTGACCAGCACAAAAACATCCTGTGGCGGACTGTAATAACATAGAATAGTCCCCACAATATGCAACTGTTCAGGGAAGTCAGGAACCAATACACACAGTCAGTCAGGAAAGCAAAGGCTAGCTTTTTCAAGCAGAAATTTGCATCCTGTAGCTCTAACTGTTTTGGGACACTGTAAGGTCCATGGAGAACAAGAGCACCTCCTCCCAGCTGCCCGCTGCACTGAGGCTAGGTAACACGGTCACCACTGATAAATCCATGATAATCGGCCATGCCTTCCTCCTGGCTACTCCGACCCCGGCCAACAGCTCCGCCTCCCCCGCAGCTACTCGCCCAAGCCTCCCCAGCTTCTCCTTCCCCCAAATCCAGACAGCAGATGTTCTGAAAGAGCTGCAAAACCTGGACCCGTACAAATCAGCTGGGCTAGACAATCTGGACCCTCTCTTTCTAAAATGATCACACAAAAATGTTGCAACCCCTATTAGTAGCCTGTTCAACCTCTCTTTCGTATCGTCTGAGATCCCTAAAGATTGGATAGCTGCCACGGTCATCTCCCTCTTCAAAGGTAGAGGCACTCTAGACCCAAACTGTTAACAACCTATATTTACCCTACACTACCCTACACTATCAGCTGGGCTTGACAATCTGGACCCTCTATTTCTGAAACTATCCGCCGCCATTGTCGCAACCCCTATTACCAGCCTGTTCAACCTCTCTTTCATATCGTCTGAGATCCCCAAGGATTGGAAAGCTGCCGCAGTCATCCCCCTCTTCAAAGGGGGAGACACCCTGGACCCAAACTGTTACAGACCTATATCCATCCTGCCCTGCCTATCTAAGGTCTTCGAAAGCCAAGTCAACAAACAGGTCACTGACGATCTCGAATCCCACCGTACCTTCTCCGCTGTGCAATCTGGTTTCCGAGCCGGTCACGGGTGCACCTCAGCCACGCTCAAGGTACTAAACGATATCATAACCGCCATCGACACTGTGCAGCCGTCTTCATCGACCTTGCCAAGGCTTTCGACTCTGTCAATCACCATATTCTTATCGGCAGACTCAGTAGCCTCGGTTTTTCGGATGACTGCCTTTCCTGGTTCACCAATTACTTTGCAGACAGAGTTCAGTGTGTCAAATCGGAGGGCATGCTGTCCGGTCCTCTGGCAGTCTCTATGGGGGTGCCACAGGGTTCAATTCTCGGGCCGACTCTTTTCTCTGTATATATCAATGATGTTGCTCTTGCTGCGGGCGATTCCCTGATCCACCTCTAAGCAGACGACACCATTCTATATACTTCCGGCCCGTCCTTGGACACTGTGCTATCTAACCTCCAAAACGAGCTTCAATGCCATACAACACTCCGTCCGTGGCCTCCAACTGCTCTTAAACGCTAGTAAAACCAAATGCATGCGTTTCAACCGTTCGCTGCCTGCACCCGCACGCCTGACCAGCATCACCACCCTGGATGGTTCCGACCTTGAATATGTGGACATCTATAAGTACCTAGGTGTCTGGCTAGACTGTAAACTCTCCTTCCAGACTCATATCAAACATCTCCAATCGAAAATCAAATCAAGAGTCGGCTTTCTATTCCGCAACAAAGCCTCCTTCACTCACGCCGCCAAACTTACCCTAGTAAAACTGACTATCCTACCGATCCTCGACTTCGGCGATGTCATCTACAAAATTGCTTCCAACACTCTACTCAGCAAACTGGATGCAGTTTATCACAGTGCCATCCGTTTTGTCACCAAAGCACCTTATACCACCCACCACTGCGACCTGTATGCTCTAGTCAGCTGGCCCTCGCTACATATTCGTCGCCAGACCCACTGGCTCCAGGTCATCTACAAGTCCATGCTAGGTAAAGCTCCGCCTTATCTCAGTTCACTGGTCACAATGGCAACACCCACCCGTAACACGCGCTCCAGCAGGTGTATCTCACTGATCATCCCTAAAGCCAACACCTCATTTGGCCGCCTTTCGTTCCAGTTCTCTGCTGCCTGTGACTGGAACGAATTGCAAAAATCGCTGAAGTTGGAGACTTTTATCTCCCTCACCAACTTCAAACATCTGCTATCTGAGCAGCTAACCGATCGCTGCCGCTGTACATAGTCTATCGGTAAATAGCCCACCCATTTTTACCTACCTCATCCCCATACTGTTTTTATTTATTTTTCTTTTCTGCTCTTTTGCACACCAATATCTCTACCTGTACATGACCATCTGATCATTTATCACTCCAGTGTTAATCTGCAAAATTGTAATTATTCGCCTACCTCCTCATGCCTTTTGCACACAATGTATATAGACTCTCCTTTTTTCTACTGTATTATTGACTTGTTAATTGTTTACTCCATGTGTAACTCTGTGTTGTCTGTTCACACTGCTATGCTTTATCTTGGCCAGGTCGCAGTTGCAAATGAGAACTTGTTCTCAACTAGCCTACCTGGTTAAATAAAGGTGAAAGAAATATATATATATATATATATATAATAATAATAATAATATCATAACCGCCATCGATAAAAGACAGTACTGTGCAGCTGTCTTCATCGACCTGGCCAAAGCTTTCGACTCTGTCAATCACCGTATTCTTATCGGCAGACTCAATAGCCTTGGTTTTTCTGATGACTGCCTCACCTGGTTCACCAACTACTTTGCAGACAGAGTTCAGTGTGTCAATTCGGAGGGCCTGTTGTCCGGACCTCTGGCAGTCTCTATGGGGGTACCACAGGGTTAAATTCTCGGGCCAACTCTTTTCTCTGTATATATCAATGATGTTGCTCTTGCTGCGGGCGATTCCCTGATCCACCTCTACGCAGATGACACCATTCTGTATACTTCTGGCCCTTCTTTGGACACTGTGTTACTATCCTCCAAACGAGCTTCAATGCCATACAACACTCCTTCCGTGGCCTCCAACTGCTCTTAAAACTCTAGTAAAACCATCAAGCATCACCACCCTGGACGGTTCCGACCTAGAATATGTGGAAAACTATAAATACCTGTCTGGCTGTAAACTCTCCTTCCAGACTAATATTAAACATCTCCAATCCAAAATCAAATCTAGACTCAGCTTTCTTTCTTTTTTTTTCGCAACAAAGCCTCCTTCACTCACGCCGCCAAACTTACCCTAGTAAAACTGACTATCCTACTGATCCTAGACTTCGGCGATGTCATCTACAAAATAGCCTCCAACACTCTACTCAGCAAACTGGATCCAGTCTATCACAGTGCCATCCATTTTGCTACCAAATCAGCTTATACCACCCACCACTGTGACCTGTATGCTCTAGTCAGCTGCCCCTCGCTATTCGTCGCCAGACCCACTGGCTCCAGGTCATAAGTGTATGCTAGGTAAAGCTCTGCCTTATCTCAGTTCACTGGTCACGATAACAACACCCACCCGTAGCACATGTTCCAGCAGGTATGTCTCACTGATCATCCCCAAAGCCAACACCTAATTTGGCCACCTTTCCTTCCAGTTCTCTGCTGCCAGTGACTGGAACGAATTGCAAAAATCGCTGAAGTTGGAGACTTTTATTTGCCTCACCAACTTTAAACATCAACTATCTGAGCAGCTAACCGATCGCTGCAGCTGTACATAGTCTATCTGTAAATAGCCCACCCAATCTACCGACCTCATCCCCATACTGTTTTTTTTATTTACTTTTTTGCACACCAGTATCACTACTTGCACATCATCATCTGCTCATGTATATCACTCCAGTGTTAATCTGCTAAATTGTATTTATTCGCTCCTATGGCCTATTTATTGCCTACCTCCTCATACCTTTCACAAACACTGTATATAGACTTTCTTTTTTCTACTGTGTCATTGACTTGTTTATTGTGTTATTGGCTTGTTTATTATTTACTCCATGTGTAACTCTGTGTTGTTGTCTGTGTCACAATGCTTTGCTTTATCTTAGCCAGGTCGCAGTTGCAAATGAGACCTTGTTCTCAACTAGCCTACCTGGTTAAATAAAGGTGAAATAAAAAAATGTTTTTAAAAAAATTAAAAGGTTGGATGGGGAGCGTCGCTGCACAGCTATTTTCAGGTCTCTCCGGAGATTTTCGATCGGGTTCAATTTCCAGGCTCTGGCTGGGCCACTCAAGGACATTCAGAGACTTGTCCCGAAGCCACTCCTGTGTTGTCTTGGCTGTGTGCTTAGGGTCGTTGTCCTGTTGGAAGATGAACATTCAACCCAGTCAGTCTGAGGTCCTGAGCACTCTGGAGCAGGTTTTCATCAACGATCTCTCTGTACTTTTCTCTGTTAATTTTTCCTTCGATCCTGACTAATCTCCCAGTCCCTGCCTCACCATAGGGATGGTGCCAGGTTTCCTCCAGAGGTGATGCTTGGCATTCAGGCCAAAGAGTTCGATCTTGGTTCCATCAGACCAGAGAATCTTGTTCCTCATGGTCTGAGAGTCATTTAGGTGCCTTTTGGCAAACTCCAAGTGGGCTGTCATGTGCCTTTTACTGAGGAGTGGCTTGCATTTGGTCACTCTACCATAAAGGCCTGATTAGTGGAGTTCTCCCATCTCCACAGAGCTCTGTCAGAGTGACCCTCGGGTTCTTGGTCACCTCCCTGACCAAGGCCCTTCACCCCGATTGCTCAGTTCGGCCGGGCAGCCTGCTCTAGGAAGAGTCTTGGTGGTTCCAAACTTCTTCAATTTAAGAATTTTGGAAGCCACTGTGTTCGTGGGAACCTTTAATATTCCTTCGACCTTATGTCTTGGTTTTTATTCTGACATGCACTGTGAACTGTAGGACCTTATATAGCCAGGTGTGTGCCTTTCCAAATCATGTCTAATCAATTGAATTTCCCACAGGTGGACTCAAATCAAGTTGTAGAAACATCTCAAGGATGATCACGGGAAACAGGATGCACGTATTTCGAGTCTCATAGCGAAGGGTCTGAATACTTACGTAAATAAGTATTTTTTTTATACATTTCTAAAACCCTGTTTTCACTTTGTCATTGTGGGGTATTGTGTGTAGATTGATGAGGAAAAAAACAACAATTTAAATCCATTTTAGAATGTGGAAAAAGTCAAGGGGTCTGAATACTTTCTGAATGCACTGTAACTGTACAAAAGTCAACATTTAAAGGACTATTGCAGTCAAAAACATGATTTGCCTGTGTTTAATATATATTTCCACACTATGAGGTTGGCTCAATACTATGAAATGGAGAAAATTATGATAATGCACTTTTAGTGTAAGAGCTGTTTGAAAAGACAATGTAAATCCCCTTTTCTCATCATCCTCTTTTTGTCTCATACATAATATCATTACTACGTACTATATGTCTCCGCCAATGCTGTCCTTACATACAGTATACAATACACCAGAGAAATATGTCAGCGAGACCACAAACACATTACATGTACCGCATGGATAAGCACACACACACACGAATGACCTTGACACAATGACAGCTCTGAAGAATTTGAATGAGCACTGATGTTGAACGTCATTGCCAAAAGCAAAATAGAAACCGCATTAGAAATCCACTCATGCAGCACAGAAATCCAGCTATTCTTCCATTCCTAGTCACTACCTATTACTATGGTCCCATGGTGTTATCCCCCCTCCCTCCAGCTCCTCTAAAAGATGGCCATTACATGCCTCTGCCCCGCCTCTGTGTGTCAATGATTGGGCTAAAACTGTCATGTCCGAGTGTCCTCAAGGGAGGGCATTTCAGCACTGCCAATGTGTGTGTGTGTGTAGCCCATTTCCCTTTCAGATGAGCTGTTATCTGTGCTCAGGCAAGCCAGCAGAGAGAGAGAGAGAAGGAGAGGCATCACCCCCTCTAACACACACACTGTGAAACCCACTCCAGTCAGGGAGAGGAGAGAAACGGAGAAGGGAGGGGAAGAGGCACTTGTGCAGCCATATTTCGAAATGCCGGAATTCCCCTGCACCTCGTTTTGATTCCACACGTTTGGCTCTTACCACTGGAAACCTGAAGCGATGGGAGGGGGAGAAGAGGGAGTCTCCTCTGCCGTGTGTGGTGATAATCATCACTTCCGATTGCTACGCACACGCGGAGGTGGTATCCACCCCTCCTCATCACATCCATCACCTCCTTCCATCTACTCACTCTCACACACACACACACACACACACACACACTTGAAGGTGGTACCCACCCCTCCTCACATCTATCTATATATTCATTCACACACACAGGTTGTTGTTGAGTGATGGATTGCTGGATGAAAATCAGCCTAAGGTCAATGTTTCATTAGGAAGCTGATTAATTCATCATGTGCATTTAACATAGTTCCCTGATAGAGAGAGATTATTTTATTTATTTTAACCTTTATTTAACTAGGCAAGTTAGTTAAGAACAAATTCTTATTTTCAATGACGGCCTAGGAACAGTGGGTTAGCTGCCTTTTTCAGGGGCAGAACAACAGATTTTTACCTTGTCAGCTCTGGGATTCGATCTTGCAACCTTTCAGTTAGTAGTCCAACACTTTAACCACTAGGCTACCTACCTGCCACCCCAGAAAGAGAGAGATAGAGATAACGAAAGCAAAAGAGCGAGATAGATGGGGAGAGAGAGTGAGATAGATGGGGAGAGAGAGAGTGGAGGTACCCTAACAGAGTGCGAGAAGAGGTTACATTACAAGGATCAGATAACTGTTCCATCACGTAGAAACAACCCCTCCTCTCTCAATCTCCCCTTCTCTCCTTCCCTCTCAGATCTGAGATTAAATGTCACCCTAAAAGCTACCTGCAAGAGGGAGGCATTTCTCCAGGCAATAATATACACACACACAATGTTCTTTCTTCCCCAGTCATGTTTCTCTCTCCCTCTAATTAGAACCAGAACCCACACGGTAATCCCCCCCCCCCCAGTGTTCTCTGCCTCGCTCCTCTACCCCCCCCACCTCTTCTGAGAGCTGTCCCAGTAACTTTCCTCTCATCCCCTGCCAACCCCCTGCCCCAGAAAACACCCACCTCTCCAGTCCCACAACTCTGGTTAGATAATAACTGACAAAACTTGAAAAAAAAAGACAGCCGCACACACTAGGAGCTCAGATGCAAAAATTGAATTAGCAACGTTTCGACAACCATGGCTGTCTTCATCAGGGTATAATCACAAACACTGCGGGATCACTCGTTTATGTAGTGTCAGAAGACACAGGTGTCTGTAATCATGGCCAAGAGTGGCCTAATATCATTGGTTAACTATCAAATATTAAAATGGCATACAAAGAACAGCATACAAACAAAAAATGGATAGCATACAATCATAAAATAATTTGACTACACAAGCTTAAAAACAATTACAA